>NC_086451.1:28392667-28607667 GCF_028390025.1 Pseudophryne corroboree
TGTCCCACTGGATCAATACCGGCTGACCTTGAAGCAGAGGTCTTGCTAAGCTTAGAGCCTTGTAAATTGCCCTTAGCTCCAGTATATTTATGTGGAGAGAAGTCTCCAGACTTGATCACACTCCCTGGAAATTTTTTCCTTGTGTGACTGCTCCCCAGCCACTCAGGCTGGCATCCGTGGTCACCAGGACCCAGTCCTGAGTGTCGAATCTGCGGCCCTTTCATAGATGAGCACTCTGCAGCCACCGCAGAAGAAAACACCCTTGTCCTTGGAGACAGGGTTGTCCGCTGATGCATCTGAAGATGCGATCCGGACCATTTTCCTAGCAGATTCCACTGAAAGGTTCTTGCGTGAAATCTACCGAATGGGATCGCTTTGTAAGAAACCACCATTTTTCACAGGACCCTTGTGCAATGATGCACTGATACTTTTCCTGGTTTTAGGAGGTTCCTGACTAGCTCGGATAACTCCCTGGTCTTCTTCTCCAGGAGAAAACATCCTTTTCTGGACTGTGTCCAGAATCATTCCTAGGAACATTAGACGTGTCGTCGGAAAAAGCTGCGATTTTGGAATATTTAGAATCCACTCGTGCTGTCGTAGAACTACTTGAGATAGTGCTACTCCGACCGCCAACTGTTCTCTGGACCTTGCCCTTATCAGGAAAGCGTCCATATTTCTTTTAGGAAGAATCATCATTTCGGCCATTACCATGGTAAAGACCCGGGGTGCCGTGGACAATCCAAACGGCAGCTTCTGAACTGATAGTGACAGTTCTGTACCACGAACCTGAGATACCCTTGGTGAGAAGGGCAAAATTTGGACATGTAGGTAAGCGTCCCTGATATCCAGTGACACCATATCGTCCTGGTTCGCTATCACTGCTCTGAGTGACTCCATCTTGATTTGAACCCTTGTATGTAATTGTTCAAATCTTTTAGATCTCACTGAGCCGTTTGGCTTCAGTACCACAATATAGTGTGGAATAATACCCCTTCCCTTGTTGTAGGAGGGGTACTTTGATTATCACCTGCTGGGAATACAGCCTGTGAATTTTTTTCCAATACTGCCTCCCTGTCGGAGGGAGACGTTGGTAAAGCAGACTTCAGGAACTTGTGAGGGGAAGACGTCTCGAATTTCCAATGTACACCTGGGATACTACGTGTAGGATCCAGGAGTCCACTTGCGAGTGAGCCCACTGCGTGCTGAAACTCTTGAGATGACCCCCCACCGCACCTGAGTCCGCTTGTATGGCCCCAGCGTCATGCTGCGGACTTGGCAGAAGCTGTGGAGGACTTCTGTTCCTGGGAATGGGCTGCCTGCTGCAGTCTTCTTCCCTTTCCTCTAACCCTGGGCAGATATGACTGGCCTTTTGCCCGCCTGCCTTATGGGTACGAAAGGACTGAGACTGAAAAGACTGTGTCCTTTTCTGCTGAGATGTGACTTGGGGTAACAAAAGTGGATTTTCCAGCTGTTGCCATGGCCACCAGGTCCGATGGACCGCCCCTTTATACGGCAATACTTCCATGTGCCGTCTGGAATCTGCATCACCTGGCCACTGTCGTGTCTATAAACATCGTCTGGCAGATATGGACATCACATCTACTCTTGATGCCAGAATGCAAATATCCCTCTGCGCATCTCGCATATATGGAAATGCATCCTTAAAATGCTCTATAGTCAATAAAATATTGTTCCTGTCAAGGGTATCAATATTTTCAGTCAGGAAATCCGACCAAGCCCCCCCAGCGCTGCACATCCAGGCTGAGGCGATTGCTGGTCGTAGTATAACACCAGTATGTGTGTATATACTTTTTAGGATATTTTTCAGCTTCCTATCAGCTGGCTCTTTGAGGGCGGCCGTATCTGGAGACGGTAACGCCACTTGTTTTTATAAGCGTGTGAGCGCCTTATCCACCCTAAGGTGTGTTTCCCAACTCGCCCTCACTTCTGGCGGGAAAGGGTATACCTCCAATAATTTTCTATCGGAGGAAACCCACGTATCATCACACACTTTAATTTATCTGATTCAGGAAAAACTACAAGTAGATTATTCCCACCCTACATAATACCCTTATTTGTGGTACTTGTAGTATCAGAAATATGTAACACCTCCTTCATTGCCCTTAACATGTAACGTGTGGCCCTAAAGGAAAATACGTTTGTTTCTTCACCGTCGACACTGAAGTCAGTGTCCGTGTCTGTGTCGACCAACTGAGGTAAATGGGCGTTTTTACAAGCCCCTGACGGTGTCTGAGACGCCTGGACAGGTACTAATTTGTTTGCCGGCCGTCTCATGTCGTCAATCGACCTTGCATCGTGTTGACATTATCACGTAATTCCTAAATAAGCCATCCATTCCGGTGTCGACTCCCTAGAGAGTGACATCACCAATACAGGCAATTTGCTCCGCCTCCTCACCAACATCGTCCTCCTACATGTCGACACACACGTACCGACACACAGCACACACACAGGGAATGCTCTGATAGAGGACAGGACCCCACTAGCCCTTTGGGGAGACAGAGGGAGAGTTTGCCAGCACACACCAAAAACGCTATAATTATACAGGGACAACCCCTTATACAAGTGTTTTCCCTTATAGCATTTTCACATATGTAATCATATCGCCAAATAAGTGCCCCCCCTCTCTGTTTTAACCCTGTTTCTGTAGTGCAGTGCAGGGGAGAGCCTGGGAGCCTTCCTCACAGCAGAGCTGAGCAGGAAAATGGCGCCGTGTGCTGAGGAGAATAGGCCCCGCCCCCTAAAACGGCGGGCTCTTCTCCCGGAGTTTGTGAGATCTGGCAGGGGTTAAATACATCCATATAGCCTCAAGGGCTATATGTGATGTATTTTAGCCATAAAAAAGGTATAATACATTGCTGCCCAGGGCGCCCCCCCCAGCGCCCTGCACCCTCAGTGACCGCTGGTATGAAGTGTGCTGACAACAATGGCGCACAGCTGCAGTGCTGTGCGCTACCTTATGAAGACTGAAAGTCTTCTGCCGCCTGTTTCTGGACCTCTGGACCTCTTCAACTTCGGCATCTGCAAGGGGGGTCGGCGGCACGGCTCCGGGACGAACCCCAGGGTGAGACCTGTGTTCCGACTCCCTCTTGAGCTAATGGTGTCCAGTAGCCTAAGAAGCAAATCCATCCTGCACGCAGGTGAGTTTACTTCTCTCCCCTAAGTCCCTCGTAGCAGTGAGCCTGTTGCCAGCAGGACTCACTGAAAATAAAAAACCTAACTTAAACTTTTATTCTAAGCAGCTCAGGAGAGCCACCTAGATTGCACCCTTCTCGGCCGGGCACAAAGATCTAACTGAGGCTTGGAGGAGGGTCATAGGGGGAGGAGCCAGTGCACACCACCTGATCCTAAAGCTTTTATTATTGTGCCCTGTCTCCTGCGGAGCCGCTAAACCCCATGGTCCTGACGGAGTCCCCAGCATCCACTTAGGACGTTCGAGAAATAAACGTTTTCTTTGTCGTCCTGAATAAAGCTGTGCCCAACTCGCCCGTACGGTAAATCCAGTTTTCTGTCCCTCAGACAATTTTTGGTCATCGCGGATTCATCTTTTTTTTTTCTTTTCGAGAGACACAGTGATTAAAAAGTGTAATTAAATCCTATCTCCCAATAACGAGATAACAGGCTCAGAAAACTAATGGGTTTGGGGAGATATTGTAATTAGAGTGGCAGATACGGGCCGAGGATTCATCAGGATAAGAGAGACGCTTTATTGGAGTTGCTTTTTTTTTTTTTTTTTAGATTATTAATGGACATCAGCACATCAAAAATATTATCTTCAAACCCCACTAATATACTGGTTAAACATTAACACTTTGAGATGTCTAATGAAAACCCTCCTCTAATAAAAAAAAAAAAAAAAAATGTTTTAAAGATGTTTTTCATTATTATTAAGTTAAAGGAATTTTTTTTTTTTTGCAAATTGAGGGGATCCAATGTGGTCAAATAAGGTACAGTGGGCCTAATTCAGACCTGATCGGCTGCTGTTTTAAATTTAGCACATCTACAATCAGGTCTGAATTAGGCCCAATGACCATTTACCAGTCTATACTTGTATACTTCATAACACAATCAGGCCTATGCTTTCTGACATTGCACTAAGGAATTGACCCTTGCACATGACCTTTTGGTCCCTAGAGGTGCTGTTTTATTAATATCTAATGGTGCTCATTAATATTGAGATTCTGACGGCTGGCTTGCCTGTATTATACGTAACCAGCCGCATGTTGCAGTGTAAGGGATAAGAATCGGGGACGGATTAAGGGTCACACGGGCCTAGGGCTGAAAATGATCCTATTGTATTAGAGAAACTATGCCCAGTGCCCCGTAGGCATCTACACCACCTGAACTATTGTCTGGCTGTGATTTATGGCCGAACAGGTGGGCGGTTGGTCCTCATCATATCATCACGGTGATGGGCCTAGTTTTATGTGGAGTCCTGGGGCTTCTAGTCCCATCCAATCCATGGTTTATCCAACCCTGATCAGGATGTATTGGATGGTGGAGATTGGAGGATTCAGTAAATCCAGACCAGCAATCACTATAGTAGACCGTGTATGGAGTCATCATCCAACCACACTAATAGTCTTAATCTGCATACCCGAGACCAGGATATAAAGGTCATGTGACTTAATCCTTAATGCCGATAGGATGTCTAGGCTAGTCCTAATCCACACTATTGCATCAATACACTGGTGGAAGTGCCCCTCTTAACGTATATAACCCCACACTAGGAGAACCCTTCACCGCAATCCATCACGCCCGTCTGCATCCACGCCATTTTGTGCGCTCAGCCGTTATTAGGAACACAATCTAACGATTCGCTTGCAACCAGCGACGTCACAAAGCGAAATATTGATGGGAAAGCAGCCAAATCTGTTCACTGTAGGCGTCAGTGATGACGCTGGGTCTTAGTCAGTCAGTAGTGTTCATTATCACAATTATTAGTGCACTGTACAGACGTGCCTGTCAGTTCACTTCCGCACTGAGAGAGGCCCAGCTCACGTCTGCTGAAAACCCGTCAGATCTTTTATACTTGGAAATATAAATGTTAATGTTTTGAATTCTACTGTGCTCTTTGCAGCCCTGACACTTGGGGCGCGTGATGCGCATATATTGCTGGTCACTGCAGAGGTTGTACGTCCCTAAAGTTTTATTACATAAACGCACCCCATTTCCTACTGAAGAAAGTGGCTGTGGCCATGATGTCTATAGGTCCTCCTCATCCCTGCCGCTGCTGATTGCAGACAGTTGTCCAATCAGAGACCACTGCACCTTCGTGTCATAGACGCTAATTGGAGTACTCTCCTTGCTCGTCCATTCAGCCCTATCGACACAGTGTAATGTGTGGTACAGTCATCATTGCAATGGACGGTCGCTATGGCGGGCGTTTAGTACGTGGGATCTCTGACAGTGGAGATTTAATCTATAAATTAAAAATGTAAGTTGAACACCTTTGCTGACATGCGTCGTTCTACCTACAGTATCTGTATCGTAGGATAATGCACGTACTATAAATTATATCACTATTTAGAATATTGAATATTTGGCACAAATACTTTTATGTATACATGTGTAGTCTCCCTTATCCGGAAATCTGATATCCAAAATATTCAAAAATCCGAAACGTTTGGCGCGAGACTGAGATAGCGGCACCTTTGTTGTCTGATGGGTCATTGTACACAAACTTCGTCTCATACACAAAATTATTCAAAATATTGTATAAAATGGCCGTGTGTGTGTATAAGGTGTATATGAGACTTTGCAAATGTATTCTATGCTGAGACTTGGACCCCATCCCCAAGATATCCCATTATGGTAATCCAAACTACGGAAATATCTGAAATCCAGATTCCTTCAGATCCCAAGCATTTAGGATGTGGGCGAATCAACCTGCAATAAAAGACTGTATATGTATGTATGTGTGTGTGTATATATATATATATATATATGTTGAGTATCCCATATCCAAATATTCCGAAATACGGACTTTTTTGAGTGAGATAGTAAAACCTTTGTTTTCTGATGGCTCAGTGTACACAAACGTTGTTTAATACACAAAGTTATAAAAAATATTGTATTAAATTACCTTCAGGCTGTGTGTATAAGGTGTATATGAAACATAAATGCATTCTGTGCTTAGACTTAGGTCCCATCACCTTGATATCTCATTATGGTATGCAATTATTCCAAAATACGTAAAATTCCATTATCCAAAATACCTTTGGTCCCAAGCATTTTGGATAAGGGATACTCAACCTGTGTATGTATATATATATATATATATATATATATATATATATATATATAATCGTTTTGTGATTTCAAAGCCACGCCTGCACAATGGGTGTAAAGATATTAAAGAACATTTAGAGAGAGATTTATCAAATCTCGGAGTGAAATAAACTACCACCAATCAGATTATAAATAGAGAATCCAATTGTTTTACGCGTCGGAAGCCACTAGTTGGCGCCCGACGGAGAAATTCAATTGTTGCTCTGTTCGGGCATAAACAGCTGTGCGCGTCGGCATTCCAGCTCCCAGTCCCTTGGGCTGGCGAGCAGGAGCAATTGAAAAGTAACCAGTTTGGGCGCACAAACTGCACTTTTCGCGTAAAACAAAACAATCTTCCATCACTTTAGATGGGAGATTGGACGCTCGGGCACGTAAAACAATCAAATTCCCCCCCTAACTATTTTACAGTCTGTGCTAGAGAAATCATAGAAGCAGACTGGTTGGTACTTTGTCCCTCTCCAAGATTTGATAAGTCTCCCCCTTAGAAACACGCTGAATCCAGTGATATTAGGAGAACACTAGATATAGCAGTAATTGCAGCTGTGTAATACCCTGTACAGCAGCAGCCGTGAATCTTTCTTTCTAATGGCCTCTTCTTGGGCTTTTCCTTACCCCCATGCTTCTTTATCTGTTTTAAGATCGGTTGCGTAGCTGGGCGTTACGGTTCCTTCACCGCGGAAACCACCCCCTCCCCATTTATCCGGGCTTGGGACCGGCTATGCACTTCACATAGGCTGGGTTAGGCGGACATCAGATGGGTGTTATTCTCCGTGTCGCCTTGTTGACGACCCGCTTGCTATTAAGACCTCCTCTTTAGTACGCCTGCCTCACATCTCTACGGTATGTTCATGTCTCTAGGCACCGCCACTTCTTCACTAGTGACTTCGCTACTAGGGTTCCAGCATATCATGCGTGTGGGTCATAGGAGACCCTTGCGCTCTGTAGATGTTGCCGTATGTCACGGAAGTCAGTGGGTTCAAGCTCATCATAAGCTAAGAACTCTCCCAGAGCTTCAGTGTGCTTCACAACGGCCTCAATATCCGCACGGCTGGTCAGATCTGCTGCTGCTTGGAAGATCGTTCTCTTTAAAAGGTGTTTCTCACCCAGGGCCAGATAAACGGCAGTAGTGCATCTGGTGTCCCAGAGGGTGCCCTCTTCCCGGACAATGGTCCTGCAGCCCAAGTGGGGAAAGCAGTGGGTGAGGCAGACCCCTGCAGCTGATGATAATTCCAGGTTGGAGCTCTGCAGTTTTACCATTAGTGAGTAGCAATGTTCTCTCACTAGCTTGGTGATGGGACTGTAGGGAAACACTCTGCATCACTGAACAAGCTCCCCAAACAGTCTAGTTGCCTGTAGCTGGATGTCACGGTTGTCTTGATATAGATACTCTGCTGTGATGTGGCTGAGGGTCTCATTATACTTGTACCAAGTTTTCTTCTTGCTCAGTTGGATAACGGTCACCAAGGTCTTCAGGATGACCGGAACCCAATGTTTGATGTTCTTTTTCTTTGAGCATACGGAGGAGTGGCTGCATAAAGGCATTCCGGAACTTCTTTGCCTCTTTAGGGTAGGACCGTGCGAAGATCTCAATGCACTGTAGAACTTCCTGGCTTGCTTCGTTATCTGCGCCATCCGTGATGAGTAGGATGTCGCCAAGGACCAAGTTATGCAGGCCCCCCATTGACACATTCAGGAAATATCACAAGAGATGTAAATACGGTGACACAGGTGTATATTCTCTGGACATCAGGCGATTTACAGAGTGTCCTGAGCAGACTCACAATTTCTTTCCAGTCCCCGGTCTCGGCAAGATGTTCAACGAAGTTTTCAGCGGATTCATGCCACAGAATGCCTTTTAGATGTTCACTGTATATTTCACCATCTCCAAAAGAGACTGTTGTCCCCTGGGTTCCCTGCAGACCGTCGGCCAGTAAGGTGTTCACTTGGCCTATGGTGGCTGTGATTAGGTTGGCAACCGCCACAGCGCAATCCCGGTTTAGGGTCTCCCACTTGGCGAGCGTAGTGCGGGCTTGTATAAACAATCCTCTGATATCCGGATCTTGCATCGCACTACCTCCAAAAGCCAAAGCAGCGTTATTGATGAGCATTTAAACAGTCGTCTGGGTGCCGGAATGAGTTTTAGCTTCCATCGCTGAACATACCTCATGTAACACATAGGCCTTGTGATCAAATGGCACGGTGGGATATGTCAGTATTGCAGCTAGCGTGGTAAATACAGAGCGCCGGTATGCATTAAAATTCCCATAGGTTTTGCCTCATTCACAGCCCTTACTAATATATTAGCTAAATATGAATTAGGGGTAAAGTGTGAATTAGAAATTTGCACATTATTATTCTTCTTGGCTGTCATTATTGTTTTCATGTGTAAATAGGCCTACTATTTCTATCGCGGCATCAGCCTATTTCCAATATTTAATATCCTTCTTATAAAATCATCAATAACCCTAATCAGACCATGTGGTTATATTTTTCATGAGTCGCTGTCCGTTCTGGGGAGGTAAAATAAGACGCAGGTGTACAGAAGCCACCAGAGAGTCTTCGGGGCAGGTTCCGTAAGCCACGAAGTAGGTTGCACAACTTAAGTGTCTTGACCATGCGTCTTCAACCTGCGGCCCTCTAGCTGTTGTGGGACTACACATCCCAGCATGCTCTGCCTCCGTTTTGATCGGCAGCTTGTAAGCGCTGCTGTGAACTAAGTTCCCTGACGCCGTAACTCTTTGACGCCGTGGACGGCCAAACTAAGTCCTGTGGGTGAGAACTTGTATATAAATTAGGGGCAGTAGCATAGCGTACCCGTTTATCATCAATAAGAACTTGGAAGTTGCATCTGTGAGTTTATATCCAGGACTGTTTATGATTGACTGTTACAAAAACCATTTTCTCGTGGACTTCATTCAGTCAAAATTATATTAAGGGTATTAATCCTTGTGGTTTATTATTGCTATTCTGAAAGCATTTGTTATTATAAAACATTTTTAATGTTATTAAATGTTATTCTATTTTTAAATCTAGAGTGCTCCTTGTTGTTACTTACTTATTAATTAACACAAAATTTCCTTTGATCACTTGATTGATTTCCAGATAATCAAATAGGAGCTGCTAATATATCTTACTTAAAAAGTCAATTGTAAATGATATAGTTAATTGCGCCCGATTCTGTCTGTCCCTAAGATTAGACAGTCCGGTTAAGTTATTTTAGGTCAGACTAGATGGGCCAAGTGGTTCTTATCTGCCGCCACATACTATGGGGGTCATTCCGACCCGTTCGCACGCAGTGGTTCATCGCTGCGTTGCGAACGGGTCAGAACTGCACATGCGCGCGTGGGGGGGGACGTATTGCGCATGCGCGTCATTGCCCGGCGACGGCAGCGGCCCGAATAAAGAAGAAAGTAATCGCTAGCACGAACGCAAGAAGATTGACAGCGGGGAGGCGTTCCTGAGCGTCAGCTCGCCGTTTTTACGGTCGTGAAGATCCGAATGCAGGCGTGTCCAGGCGTTTGGAGGGCGGATGTCTGACGTCAAATCCGGGACCTTCATCGCTGGATCCATCGCACAGGGTAAGTAACTGCAGGGCTGGTCTACTTCTGCACAAAACTGTTTTAGTATAGCAGGGCTACACAAGCGATCGCAGCCCTGCTTTGCTAAAATACACTCCCCCATAGGTGGCGTCTAGTTGATCGCAGCAGCAGCAAAAAGTTGCTACGTGCGAATGACCCCCAATGTTTCTTTGTAATGATCTTGAATGCAGTAAGCCCCTTCCTGCACACTACAGTCTAATGGAGACACAAGATTTAACACTTTAAATAAATATAGCAGGAAACGGCATTCTTGTACATAATGTCATACATGTTCCACTTGCTTTATTTTTTTCTTTTCTTTTACCTTTCAGACAATGAGGCTGCATCAGTGGAGGGAGCGTCACAGGGAAGTAAGTATGACTTCTGCTTATATGCCGTCATTTATTGTATATAGTGTTTGTCCTTTTTTTGCACACTGTTACGTCACTCTACACTGTAACCCGCACGCTGCCTTTATTTCTGTCAATTACATGTATATGGCCTAGGCCCCACCTGCGCAGTCTCCATGGCAACCAGTCAGGCCTTTTGTTTCCCGTCAGTCTTTTGCAAACCTCACCAATGCTATCTAACATTTGATTGGGTGGCTGCGGGTTGGGAGTTACTGTATATTTGTTATGAAAGTGTTATTGCACAAGTAGCAGCCAATCAATACCTTCCTCTTTTTCATAGCTTGAGGATTGAAAGCAACTGTCTGATTGGTTGCCAAGGGCAACGCCATCTTTTTTTTACAGCATTATAAGTAAAACTGTTCTCATACATAAACCCCCTGGTCTGTATCTTTCTTATTCCGTGCGCAGCGTTCTTTGCTGGATTCTTAATCATATGTCAGATATTTAAATAAAACTTGTATTTATTAGGAGGCAGTTGGTTGGACATGTGGATATATTTGCGAGAAAGGGCGGATTTTTCAGATCCTTGGTCACTATTATTGCAATTATAATTACTGTTACACTTTTTGGTTAAGCCTGTGCTGTGAAGTTGATCCAAAACGTAAGGGCTGTTAAACTGAAACTGCAGGTTGTCTTTTTTTTATTTTAACCCCAAACGATTACATTTCACTGATTTTCCGGTTTCCCCAAATATGGCCTGTTCTACATTGTGCAGAAATCCGTCTTAAGGTCCGTACACATTAGACGATGTCGCTCTGTGAGCGACATCGGCTAATGTTTCCCCCTCCCGGGCCGGCCGGCGGCCGACTGTACACACTGAGCGATATGACCGCACATATCGCTCGGCGACGTCACGCCCCCTCCAGCCTTGCATGAAGGTCGTGGACGACAGTCCACATCCTTCATGCATGCCCTACCGACAGCGACGATCGTTGCCGGCCCGCGGGGCCGCGCATCGGTCGTCGCTGGCGGCATACACACGACGATAAAATGAGCGACGTCGCTCAAGGAGGGGGAAAATGAGCGACGTCGCTCATTTTATCGTTAAGTGTGTATGGACCATTAGATAGATCTTCCCAGTCTGTTTGCTCTGTGGCCCCTCTCTCTGTTTCATATCGGTTCCCCAACATTTCCCGCTCTCCTCCTGGATGTAGAGCGGGGAGGGGGGGGGGGTTTGGTTCTGGACAGGTGGCCACAAGAGGCTGATGACGATTTGGAAAGAAGTTGGGCGTACTGTATATAGATGGGTACCCGGGATATAATGTGTATATTGGCCCATCAGCAGAGCCCAGTATACGCCTCTCGAGATGCGGCCATCCGTACGAGTGCATTTAGTTTGCTACTAGTCACGATTATTCCTGCATCCACAGCTGGTTACACTTAAGGTCATAAGGGTGGGGCGACCAATATGCGTGCGACCCTTCGTAACCCGTACTTGCGTGCGACAGTTTCCCGGAAAATGCGCAGTGTGAATTCACACAAAATTTGCTCCCCAAACATTTGTATGTTCAATGGCTTATATACAGGAAAGGAAATGCCTGATCATATAAAGGTATGGTTGCAGAGCACAGATGGACTCTAGGAAAAACTAAGATTGCGTGAGGGCGCTTAGAAGCCAATAACTGAAGTTGTCTGACGGTCAGTCCCCCTTTAAGGTATAGCAAACAAACTTGCATCTGGTTTTTGCTGCTCTAGACCGCACAACCCCTCCCAGAACGACACGTGGGGACGTTGCGCAATGTGTGTCCTCACTGTGCATCTCAGGCCTCCATAATAACCAGCAATTACTATGCAGAAATACTAAAGGCCGCTTCCACCTGTATCTCATTTACTGCTCGGCTGCATATTTCCTCATCTTAATAAATCTTCCACATAAAACAACTTGCATTTTTAAGTTTAGTGGCCCTTTTATCTATAAATCGTATCGCTTGGACTATTACGCTGGCGTTTTGCCGAGAACAGGTCCTCCAGAAGACAAAGTCCTAGTACGGTTCTCTTTAGCGACTAATTGTGCACAAGTTGTGTCATGGCGTGACGTTCTGCCCCCTAGTGTTCTGGGTAAGTGAGGTAAGTTCGTTGTTTTGTGACAGCCTGTTAACAAATGGATCACCCTGCTGTACAAAGCTGATCATTAAGAGCAGACGCCTATTTAGGACACAGTTAATCTGACTGAATGAGACCAGGTATCAGCCAAACTCTGGGGGGGGGGGAGGTGTTAATATACAAATTGCTGTGTTATTATCTTTTTACCATTTTTGGAAGCACATTTCTGAATTTGCCCGTATTTAGGGACTCCGGGCATATGTCATGGAATAAATCCGTTGTTTAGCAGATTGTGGTGTATCCACAACATATAGATTATCTGACATCCGGTAAAGTTGTCAGCCTATCATTGCCATATTTATGTACAGGTTGTGCATCACATTACTGTGGCAGGCAGAGGGCGCTACAAACCTGACCGTTTCCCTAATCCCTGAGCCCTATTAGTGTATGCAGCACACGTGAAATTCTAATGTGCAATTCTGTCATCATGGAATCAGCTAAAATCGGGTATTTATCTCTCTCATTGGCATACGTGTACTCCTCTGCTAATAAACCAAGAAATCAAGCCAGTGTCTTCAGGGTCACATGACTGATTGGCGTCATTGGTGCACGATGAAAGTATGTCACCCGGTCTCATAAATAATACACCCGTCCGCTGCAGTGGCCCTATTATTATTTATTATTACTATCCTTCATTTATATGGCGCCACAAGGGTTCCGCAGCGCCCAATTACAGAGTACATATGCACATAATCAAAACAGGAAAACAGTGACTCACAGTTGAAGACAATATAGGACAAGTACAGGGTAACTAAGCATAACTACACCAGTAAACGACATAGAGATAAGTTCCAGGTGGCCAAAAAACTGCGGAATTTGGGCAGTTGAAGATTATTAAAGTAAGAAAAGGAAAAGTACATGAGGGAAGAGGGCCCTGCTCGTGAGAGCTTACATTCTAAGGGGAGGGGCAGACAGACAGGGGTTTCACAGATGGGGTACATAGAGAGCGTGGAACAGAGAGTTAGGAGGAGAGTTGGCTGGGTTTGGTAAAGAAGTGGGTCTTGAGAGCCCGTTTGAAGTTTTGTAGAGAGGTGGAGAAGTCTGAGGGGGAGAGGTAGAGAATTCCAGAGAAAGGGAGCAGCACGTGAAAAATCTTGGAGGTAGGAGTGGGAGGAAGTGATCAGAAGACAGGAGAGTCGGCGTGCATTAGCAGAGCGAAGAGGACGGGTGGGAGAGTAAAGGGAGATAAGGTCAGAAATGTAGATGGGAGAGGAGTGGGTGAGGGCTTTGTAAGTGAGTGTGAGAAGTTTTAATTGGAATCTGAAAAGGAAAGGGGAACCAGTGAAGGGCTTGTAGGAGAGGGGAGGAGGATGTACTGCGTTTGGGCCCTACAGCCCGATACTGCGTTTCAACACTTCAGCAACATCACGAAGATCCCACACATCATACACACCTGAGAAAAGGTGATGGAGAAGCAGGAAAGGAATAGAAGATTTTGAATTTGCCCTAGGGAACTATTACCAGAAAAACAAAGCTAAATGATTGGTTAGAGACCCTCTTACCGAGCGCAGGAAGAGCCCTTGGTCAGGCTGGGAGTGCGGTGGTGCATGGGTTGGTGCCAGCGGCTCGTCTGCAGTCACTGCCCAGCCTGATGGCGCTTCCAGCAGTATTGCTAAGTAGATTGGATATAAATCCTGGGATGTAATGCTGTAATAAATACCACTGTATCTGCAGCAAGGAGGGGGAATACTCTCTTCATCCGCTGTCTGGTTTTATGTACTAAAGAGAGAAATAATTTACTATATATAATAATAGTTTCTGCTGCTCAGCAGTGACAGGATCATGGAGATTTTCCTGTCGCTATGAGGAGCTCTGCTAGTCATTACAATAGTGCTTAGCATCCAGATTTATTATTATACTAAGTGAAGGGATGTTATAAGGATACTACCATTATATAGACCCATAAACATGTTTGGCATGACCTGGACAGAAGGGTGACAGCAGAGCAGCGCACAGGTGCAGCACATGTGTGGGAACTTCTGCTGCCGTGTCAGGCAGCACTTCCCGAACTATGAGGGTGGTTCAATAAGGTATCAGACCTCTCACATGTGTAATGTTCTCTATTTCATTCCAATTCCCCGCCAGGCCAGAGCAGGTAGACCGCTGCTTCCCCTCACGGCCATTACACTGCGCCTCATATCAATCATACTGTCCCAGCATCAGGTGTAAGATGGCTGGGCAGGCGGAGACATGGTCACACATTGAGGTGCGTAGTGTGATCAGATTTCCGCATTTAAAGAGCGAATCAGCACGCGGTGTACGGTGATGACGACTGGTCACGAAAATAGGATTTTACTTACCGATAAATCTATTTCTCATAGTCCGTAGTGGATGCTGGGGACTCCGTCAGGACCATGGGGGGATAGCGGCTCCGCAGGAGACAGGGCACAAAAGCAAGCTTTTAGGATCACATGGTGTGTACTGGCTCCTCCCCCTATGACCCTCCTCCAAGCCTCAGTTAGGTACTGTGCCCGGACGAGCGTACACAATAAGGAAGGATCTTGAATCCCGGGTAAGACTCATACCAGCCACACCAATCACACCGTACAACTTGTGATTTGAACCCAGTTAACAGTATGATAACAATGAAGTAGCCTCTAAAAAAGATGGCTCACAACAATAATAACCCGATTTTTTTGTAACAATAACTATGTACAAGTAATGCAGACAATCCGCACTTGGGTTGGGCGCCCAGCATCCACTACGGACTATGAGAAATAGATTTATCGGTAAGTAAAATCCTATTTTCTCTAACGTCCTAGTGGATGCTGGGGACTCCGTCAGGACCATGGGGATTATACCAAAGCTCCCAAACGGGCGGGAGAGTGCGGATGACTCTGCAGCACCGAATGAGAGAACTCCAGGTCCTCCTCAGCCAGGGTATCAAA
The DNA here is from genome assembly GCF_028390025.1 of Pseudophryne corroboree. Taxonomy (NCBI): domain Eukaryota; kingdom Metazoa; phylum Chordata; class Amphibia; order Anura; family Myobatrachidae; genus Pseudophryne; species Pseudophryne corroboree. Next base: position 28,407,959 of record NC_086451.1, read on the forward strand.
TTTGTAGAATTTAGCAAACGTGTTTGCCCCTGACCAAGTAGCCGCTCGGCAAAGTTGTAAAGCCGAGACCCCTCGGGCAGCCGCCCAAGATGAGCCCACCTTCCTTGTGGAATGGGCATTTACAGATTTTGGCTGTGGCAGGCCTGCCACAGAATGTGCAAGCTGAATTGTACTACAAATCCAACGAGCAATAGTCAGCTTAGAAGCAGGAGCACCCAGCTTTTTGGGTGCCTACAATATAAACAGCAAGTCAGACTTTCTGACTCCAGCCGTCCTGGAATTATATATATATATATATATTTTCAGGGCCCTGACAACGTCTAGCAACTTGGAGTCCTCCAAGTCCCTAGTAGCCGCAGGCACCACAATAGGTTGTTTCAGGTGAAACGCTGACACCACCTTAGGAAGAAACTGGGGACGAGTCCGCAGTTCTGCCCTGTCCGAATGGAAAATCAAATATGGGCTTTTGTAAGACAAAGCCGCCAATTTTGACAATCGCCTGGCCGAGGCCAGGGCCAACAGCATGGTCACTTTCCATGTGAGATATTTCAAATCCACAGATTTGAGTGGTTCAAACCAATATGATTTGAGGAATCCCAACACTACGTCGAGATCCCACGGTGCCACTGGAGGCACACAAGGGCTGTATATGCAATACTCCCTTGACAAACGTCTGGACTTCAGGAACTGAAGCCAATTCTTTCTGGAAGAAAATCTATAGGGCCGAAACTTGAACCTTAATGGACCCCAATTTGAGGCTCATAGACACTCCTGTTTGCAGGAAGTGCAGAAATCGACCTAGTTGAAATTTTTTCGTGGGGCCTTCCTGGCCTCACCCACGCAACATATTTTTACCACATGTGGTGATAACGTTGTGCGGTCACCTCCTTCCTGGCTTTGACCAGGGTAGGTATGACCTCTTCCGGAATGCCTTTTCCCTTAGGATCCGGCGTTCAAACCGCCATGCCGTCAAACGCAGTCGCGGTAAGTCTTGGAACAGACAAGGTCCCTGCTGGAGCAGGTCCTTTCTTAAAGGCCGATGCCACGGTTCCTCTTGGAACAGACATGGTACTTGCTGAAAGCAAATCCCTTCTTAGCTCCCGAGGCCATTAGTCCTCTGTGAGCATCTCTTGAAGTTCCGGTTACCAAGTCCCTCTTGGCCAATCCGGAGCCACGAGTATAGTTCTTACTCCTCTATGTCTTATAATTCTCAATACCTTGGTTATGAGAAGCAGAGGAGGGAACACATACACCGACTGTTACACCCACGGTGTTACCAGGACGTCCACAGCTATCGCCTGAAGGTCTCGTGACCTGGCGCAATACCTGTCCCATTTTTTGTTCGGGCGGGACGCCATCATGTCCACCTTTGGTCTTTCCCAACGGTTCACAATCATGCGGAAAACTTCCCGATGAAGTTCCCACTCTCCCGGGTGGAGGTCGTGCCTGCTGAGGAAGTCTGCTTCCCAGTCGTCCACTCCCGGAATGAACACTGCTGACAGTGCTATCACATGATTTTCCGCCTAGCGAAAAATCCTTGCAGTTTTGCCACTGCCCTCCTGCTTCTTGTGCCGCCCTTTCTGTTTACGTGGGCGACTGCCGTGATGTTATCCCACTGGATCAATACCGGCTGACCTTGAAGCAGAGGTCTTGCTAAGCTTAGAGCATTATAAATTTGCTCTTAGCTCCAGTATATTTATGTGGAGAGAATTCTCCAGACTTGATCACACTCCTTGTGTGACTGCTCCCCAGCCTCTCAGGCTGGCCTCCGTGGTCACGAGCATCCAATCCTGAATGCCGAATCTGCGGCCCTCTAGAAGATGAGCACTCTGTAATCACCACAGGAGAGACACCCTTGTCCTTGGATATAGGGTTATCCGCTGATGCATCTGAAGATGCGATCCGGACCATTTGTCCAGCAGATCCCACTGAAGAGTTCTTGCGTGAAATCTGCCGAATGGAAGCGCTTCGTAATAAGCCACCATTTTTACCAGGACTCTTGTGCAATGATGCACTGACACTTTTCCTGGTTTTAGGAGGATCCCGATTAGCTCGGATAACTCCCTGGCTTTCTCCTCTGGGAGAAACACCTTTTCCTGGACTGTGTCCAGAATCATCCCTAGGACCAGCAGACGTGTCGTCGGAACAACTGCGGTTTTGGAATATTTAGAATCCACCCGTGCTGTCGTAGAACTACTTGAGATAGTGCTACTCCGACCTCCAACTGTTCTCTGGACCTTGTTCTTATCAGGAGGTCGTCCATTTTCTTTGAAGACGAATCCTCCTTTCGGTCATTACCTTGGTAAGGACCCGGGGTGCCTTGGACAATCCAACGGCATCGTCTTGAAACTGATAGTGACAGTTCTGTACCACGAACCTGAGGTACCCTTGGTGAGAAAAGGCAAATTTTGGGACATGGAGGTAAGCATCCCTGATGTCCCGGGACACCATATAGTCCCCTTGTTCTTTGCTATCACTGCTCTGAGTGACTCCATCTGGATTTGAACCCTTGTAAGTGTTCAAATTTTTCAGATTTAGAATAGGTCTCACCTAGCCTTCAGTACCACCATATAGTGTGGAGTAATACCCCTTTCCTTGTTGTCGGAGGGGTAATTTTATTATCACCTGCTGGGAATACAGCTTGTGAATTGTTTTCAATACTGCCTCCCTGTCGGAGGGAGACATTGGTACAGCAGACTACAGGAACCTGCGAGGGGGGAAACCTCTCGACATTCCAATCTGTACCCCTTGGATACTACTTGTAGGATCCAGGGGTCCTGTACGGTCCCAGCGTCATGCTGAGAACTTGGTAGAAGCGGTGGAGGGCTTCTGTTCCTGGGAATGGGCTGCCTGCTGCAGTCTTCTTCCCTTTCCTCTATCCCTGGGCAGATATGACTCTTATAGGGACGAAAGGACTGAGGCTGAAAAGACGGTGTCTTTTTCTGCAGAGATGTGACTTAGGGTAAAAAACGGTGGATTTTCCAGCAGTTGCCCTGGCCACCAGGTCCCATGGACCGACCCCAAATAACTCCTCCCCTTTATACGGCAATACATCTTTGTGCCGTTTGGAATCTGCATCACCTGACCACTGTCGTGTCCATAAACATCTTCTTGCAGATATGGACATCGCATTTACTCTTGATGCCAGAGTGCAAATATCCCTCTGCGCATCTCGCATATAATAAGATTTTACTTACCGATAAATCTATTTCTCGGAGTCCGTAGTGGATGCTGGGGTTCCTGAAAGGACCATGGGGAATAGCGGCTCCGCAGGAGACAGGGCACAAAAAGTAAAGCTTTTTCCGATCAGGTGGTGTGCACTGGCTCCTCCCCCTATGACCCTCCTCCAGACTCCAGTTAGGTACTGTGCCCGGACGAGCGTACACAATAAGGGAGGATTTTGAATCCCGGGTAAGACTCATACCAGCCACACCAATCACACCGTACAACTTGTGATCTAAACCCAGTTAACAGTATGATAACAGCGGAGCCTCTGAAAGATGGCTTCCTTCAACAATAACCCGAATTAGTTAACAATAACTATGTACAATTTATGCAGATAATCCGCACTTGGGATGGGCGCCCAGCATCCACTACGGACTCCGAGAAATAGATTTATCGGTAAGTAAAATCTTATTTTCTCTATCGTCCTAGTGGATGCTGGGGTTCCTGAAAGGACCATGGGGATTATACCAAAGCTCCCAAACGGGCGGGAGAGTGCGGATGACTCTGCAGCACCGAATGAGAGAACTCCAGGTCCTCTTGAGCCAGAGTATCAAATTTGTAAAATTTTACAAACGTGTTCTCCCCTGACCACGTAGCTGCTCGGCAAAGTTGTAATGCCGAGACCCCTCGGGCAGCCGCCCAAGATGAGCCCACCTTCCTTGTGGAGTGGGCCTTTACAGATTTAGGCTGTGGCAGGCCTGCCACAGAATGTGCAAGTTGGATTGTGCTACAGATCCAACGAGCAATCGTCTGCTTAGACGCAGGAGCACCCATCTTGTTGGGTGCATACAATATAAACAACGAGTCAGATTTTCTGACTCCAGCTGTTCTTGCAATATATATTTTTAATGCTCTGACAACGTCCAGTAACTTGGAGTCCTCCAAGTCACTTGTAGCCGCAGGCACTACAATAGGCTGGTTCAGATGAAATGCTGACACCACCTTAGGGAGAAAATGCGGACGAGTCCGCAGTTCTGCCCTGTCCGAATGGAAAATCAGATATGGGCTTTTGTAAGATAAAGCTGCCAATTCTGACACTCTCCTGGCAGAAGCCAGGGCTAGAAGCATGGTCACTTTCCAAGTGAGATACTTCAAATCCACCTTATTTAGTGGTTCAAACCAATGAGATTTTAGAAAATCCAAATCTACATTGAGATCCCACGGTGCCACTGGAGGCACCACAGGGGGCTGTATATGCAGCACACCCTTAACAAAGGTCTGGACTTCAGGGACTGAAGCCAATTCTTTTTGAAAGAAAATCGACAGGGCCGAAATTTGAACCTTAATAGATCCCAATTTGAGACCCATAGACAATCCTGATTGCAGGAAATGTAGGAATCGACCCAGTTGAAATTCCTCCGTCGGAGCACTCCGATCTTCGCACCACGCAACATATTTTCGCCAAATTCGGTGATAATGTTGCACGGTTACTTCTTTCCTTGCTTTAATCAAAGTAGGAATGACTTCTTCCGGCATGCCTTTTTCCATTAGGATCCGGCGTTCAACCGCCATGCCGTCAAACGCAGCCGCGGTAAGTCTTGAAACAGACAGGGACCCTGCTGAAGCAAGTCCCTCCTTAGAGGTAGAGGCCACGGATCTTCCGTGATCATCTCTTGAAGTTCCGGGTACCAAGTCCTTCTTGGCCAATCCGGAACCACTAGTATCGTTCTTACTCCTCTTTGCCGTATAATTCTCAATACTTTTGGTATGAGAGGCAGAGGAGGAAACACATACACCGACTGGTACACCCAAGGCGTTACCAGCGCGTCCACAGCTATTGCCTGCGGATCTCTTGACCTGGCGCAATACCTGTCCAGTTTTTTGTTGAGGCGAGACGCCATCATGTCCACCATTGGTCTTTCCCAACGGGTTACCAGCATGTGGAAAACTTCTGGATGAAGTCCCCACTCTCCCGGGTGAAGATCGTGTCTGCTGAGGAAGTCTGCTTCCCAGTTGTCCACTCCCGGGATGAACACTGCTGACAGTGCTATCACATGATTCTCTGCCCAGCGAAGAATCCTTGCAGCTTCTGCCATTGCACTCCTGCTTCTTGTGCCGCCCTGTCTGTTCACATGGGCGACTGCCGTGATGTTGTCCGACTGGATCAACACCGGTTTTCCCTGAAGCAGAGGTTCTGCCTGGCTTAGAGCATTGTATATTGCTCTTAGTTCCAGAATGTTTATGTGAAGAGACGTTTCCAGGCTTGTCCATACTCCCTGGAAGTTTCTTCCTTGTGTGACTGCTCCCCAGCCTCTCAGGCTGGCGTCCGTGGTCACCAGGATCCAATCCTGTATGCCGAATCTGCGGCCCTCCAATAGATGAGGACTCTGCAACCACCACAGAAGAGACACCCTTGTCCTTGGAGACAGGGTTATCCGTAGGTGCATCTGAAGATGCGACCCTGACCATTTGTCCAACAGATCCCTTTGGAAAATTCTTGCGTGGAATCTGCGGAATGGAATTGCTTCGTAAGAAGCCACCATTTTTCCCAGGACTCTTGTGCATTGATGTACAGACACCTTTCCTGGTTTTAGGAGGTTCCTGACAAGCTCGGTTAACTCCTTGGCTTTTTCCTCCGGGAGAAAAACCTTTTTCTGAACCGTGTCCAGAATCATCCCTAGGAACAGCAGACGAGTTGTCGGTATTAACTGGGATTTTGGAATATTCAGAATCCACCCGTGCTGTTTTAGCACTTCTTGAGACAGTGCTAATCCCATCTCTAGCTGTTCTCTGGACCTCGCCCTTATTAGGAGATCGTCCAAGTATGGGATAATTAATACGCCTTTTCTTCGAAGAAGAATCATCATCTCGGCCATTACCTTTGTAAAGATCCGAGGTGCCGTGGACAATCCGAACGGCAGCGTCTGAAACTGATAGTGACAGTTTTGTACAACGAACCTGAGGTACCCCTGGTGTGAGGGGTAAATTGGAACGTGGAGATACGCATCCTTGATGTCCAAGGATACCATAAAGTCCCCCTCTTCCAGGTTCGCTATCACTGCTCTGAGTGACTCCATTTTGAACTTGAACTTCTTTATGTACAGGTTCAGGTTCAAGGACTTCAGATTTAGAATAGGCCTTACCGAGCCATCCGGCTTCGGTACCACAAAAAGAGTGGAATAATACCCCTTCCCTTGTTGTAGAAGAGGTACCTTGACTATCACCTGCTGAGAGTACAGCTTGTGAATGGCTTCCAAAACAGTCTCCCTTTCGGAGGGGGACGTTGGTAACGCAGACTTCAGGAAACGGCGAGGTGGATCTGTCTCTAATTCCAACCTGTACCCTTGAGATATTATCTGCAGGATCCAGGGATCTACCTGCGAGTGAGCCCACTGCGCGCTGTAATTTTTGAGACGACCGCCCACCGTCCCCGAGTCCGCTTGAGAAGCCCCAGCGTCATGCTGAGGCTTTTGTAGAAGCCGGGGAGGGCTTCTGTTCCTGGGAAGGAGCTGCGTGTTGCTGTCTCTTCCCTCTACCTTTGCCTCGTGGCAGATATGAATAGCCCTTTGCTCTCTTATTTTTAAAGGAACGAAAGGGCTGCGGTTGAAAAGTCGGTGCCTTTTTCTGTTGGGGAGTGACTTGAGGTAGAAAGGTGGATTTCCCGGCTGTAGCCGTGGCCACCAAATCTGATAGACCGACTCCAAATAACTCCTCCCCTTTATACGGCAAAACTTCCATATGCCGTTTTGAATCCGCATCGCCTGTCCACTGTCGCGTCCATAAAGCTCTTCTGGCCGAAATGGACATAGCACTTACCCGTGATGCCAGTGTGCAGATATCCCTCTGTGCATCACGCATATAAAGAAATGCATCCTTTATTTGTTCTAACGACAGTAAAATATTGTCCCTGTCCAGGGTATCAATATTTTCAATCAGGGACTCTGACCAAACTACCCCAGCACTGCCCATCCAGGCAGTCGCTACAGCTGGTCGTAGTATAACACCTGCATGTGTGTATATACTTTTCTGGATATTTTCCATCCTCCTATCTGATGGATCTTTAAGTGCGGCCGTCTCAGGAGAGGGTAACGCCACTTGTTTAGATAAGCGTGTTAGCGCCTTGTCCACCCTAGGAGGTGTTTCCCAGCGCTCCCTAACCTCTGGCGGGAAAGGGTATAATGCCAATAATTTCTTTGAAATTATCAGCTTTTTATCAGGGGCAACCCACGCTTCATTACACACGTCATTTAATTCTTCTGATTCAGGAAAAACTATAGGTAGTTTTTTCATACCCCACATAATACCCTGTTTAGTGGTACCTGTAGTATCAGCTAAATGTAACTCCTCCTTCATTGCCAAAATCATATAACGTGTGGCCCTACTGGAAAATACGGTTGATTCGTCACCGTCACCACTGGAGTCATCGCCTGTGTCTGGGTCTGTGTCGACCGACTGAGGCAAAGGGCGTTTCACAGCCCCTGACGGTGTTTGAGTCGCCTGGACAGGCACTAATTGATTGTCCGGCCGCCTCATGTCGTCAAACGACTGCTTTAGCGTGTTGACACTATCCCGTAGTTCCATAAATAAAGGCATCCATTCTGGTGTCGACTCCCTAGGGGGTGACATCCTCATATTTGGCAATTGCTCCGCCTCCACACCAATATCGTCCTCATACATGTCGACACACACGTACCGACACACAGCAGACACACAGGGAATGCTCCTAACGAAGACAGGACCCACTAGCCCTTTGGGGAGACAGAGGGAGAGTTTGCCAGCACACACCAAAAGCGCTATATATATATATCAGGGATAGCCTTATAATAAGTGCTCCCTTATAGCTGCTTTGTTATATCAAATATCGCCATAAATGTGCCCCCCCCTCTCTGTTTTACCCTGTTTCTGTAGTGCAGTGCAGGGGAGAGACTTGGGAGCCGTCCTGACCAGCGGAGCTGTGAGAGGAAATGGCGCCGTGTGCTGAGGAGATAGGCCCCGCCCCTTTTCTGGCGGGCTCGTCTCCCGCTATTTAGAAACATTAGGCAGGGGTTAAATATCTCCATATAGCCTCTAGGGCTATATGTGAGGTATTTTTAGCCATTATAGGTAATCATTTGCCTCCCAGGGCGCCCCCCTCCCAGCGCCCTGCACCCTCAGTGACTGCCGTGTGAAGTGTGCTGAGAGGAAAATGGCGCACAGCTGCAGTGCTGTGCGCTACCTTTTGAAGACTGCAGGAGTCTTCAGCCGCCGATTCTGGACCTCTTCTGATTTCAGCATCTGCAAGGGGGCCGGCGGCGTGGCTCCGGTGACCATCCAGGCTGTACCTGTGATCGTCCCTCTGGAGCTTGATGTCCAGTAGCCAAGAAGCCAATCCATCCTGCACGCAGGTGAGTTGACTCCTTCTCCCCTCAGTCCCTCGCTGCAGTGATCCTGTTGCCAGCAGGCATCACTGTAAAATAAAAAACCTAGCTAAACTTTTTCTAAGCAGCTCTTTAGGAGAGCCACCTAGATTGCACCCTTCTCGGCCGGGCACAAAAATCTAACTGGAGTCTGGAGGAGGGTCATAGGGGGAGGAGCCAGTGCACACCACCTGATCGGAAAAAGCTTTACTTTTTGTGCCCTGTCTCCTGCGGAGCCGCTATTCCCCATGGTCCTTTCAGGAACCCCAGCATCCACTAGGACGATAGAGAAATAGAAATGCATCCTTTAAATGCTCTATAGTCAATAAAATACTGTCCCTGTCAAAGGTATCAATATTTTTAGTCAGGGAATCCGACCAAGCCACCTCAGCTCTGCACATCCAGGCTGAGGCGATCGCTGGTCGCAGTATAACACCAGCATGTGTGTGTATACTTTTTAGGATATTTTTCAGCCTCCTATCAGCTGGCTCCTTAAGTACGGCCCTATCCGTAGATGGTACCGCTACTTGTTCTGATAAGCGTGTGAGCGCCTTATCCACCCTGAGGGGTGTTTCCCACCGCGCCTTAACTTCTGGCGGGAAAGGGTATACCGCCAATAATCTTCTATCGGGGGAAACCCACGCATCATCACACACTTCATTTAATTTATCTGATTCAGGAAAAACTACAGGTAGTTTTTTCACCTCACACATAATACCCTTTTTTGTGGTACTTGGAGTATCAGAAATATGTAACACCTCCTTCATTGCCCTTAACGTGTGGCCCTAAAAGAAAATACGTTTGTTTCTTCACCGTCGACACTGAAATCAGTGTCCGTGTCTGGGTCTGTGTCGACCGACTGAGGTAAATGGGCATTTTACAGCCCCTGACGGTGTTTGAGACGCCTGGACAGATACTAATTTGTTCGCCGGCCCTCTCATGTCGTCAACCGGCTTGCAGCGTGTTGACATTGTCACGTAATTTCCATAAATAAGCCATCCATTCCGTTGTCGACTCCCTAGAGAGTGACATCACCATTACAGGCAATTTGCTCCGCCTCCTCACCAATATTTTCCTCATACATGTCGACACACACGTACCGACATACAGCACACACATAGGGAATGCTCTGATAGAGGACAGGACCCACTAGCCCTTTGGGGAGACAGAGGGAGAGTTTGCCAGCACACACCAAAACGCTATAATTATCCAGGGACAACCTTTATATAAGTGTTCCTCCCTTATAGCATTTTAATATATATACATATCGCCAAATCAGTGCCCCCCCTCTCTGTTTTAACCCTGTTTCTGTAGTGCAGTGCAGGGGAGAGCATGGGAGCCTTCCCACCAGCCTTTCTGTGAGGGAAAATGGCGCTGTGTGCTGAGGAGAATAGGCCCCGCCCCCTTTTCGGCGGGCTTCTTCTCCGGAGTTTTAGATATCTGGCAGGGGTTAAATACATCCATATAGCCTCAAGGGCTATATGTGATGTATTTTTCGCCATACAGGTATTATACATTGCTGCCCAGGGCGCCCCCCTCCAGCGCCCTGCACCCTCCGTGACCGCTGTGTGAAGTGTGCTGACAACAATGGCGCACAGCTGCAGTGCTGTGCGCTACCTGATGAAGACTGAGAGTCTTCTGCCGCCTGGTTCCGGACCTCTTCATCTTCAGCGTCTGCAAGGGGGGTCGGCGGCGCGGCTCCGGGACGAACCCCAGGGCGAGCCCTGTGTTCCGACTCCCTCTGGAGCTATGTCCAGTAGCCTAAGAATCCAATCCATCCTGCACGCAGGTGAGTTGAAAATCTCTCCCCTAAGTCCCTCGATGCAGTGAGCCTGTTGCCAGCAGGACTCACTGAAAATAAAGAACCTAAAAACTTTTTCTAAGTAACTCTTTAAGAGAGCCACCTAGATTGCACCCTTCTCGGCCGGGCACAAAAACCTAACTGAGGCTTGGAGGAGGGTCATAGGGGGAGGAGCCAGTACACACCATGTGATCCTAAAAGCTTGCTTTTGTGCCCTGTCTCCTGCGGAGCCGCTATCCCCCCATGGTCCTGACGGAGTCCCCAGCATCCACTAGGACGTTAGAGAAAACAGGTTTGGGGCCACACTCAGTCAACCGCATTGGAAGGCACTGGACCATCTGCCCTACAGACCTGAGTTTAGGCTGCGTCCCGGGGGGTTAGGGTTATGCTGCGGGAAGGGGGGTTAGGGTTAGGCTGCGGGGAGGGAGGGTTAGGGTTAGGCTGCGGGGAGAGATGGTTAGGTTTAGGCTGTAGGAAGGGGGGTTAGGGTTAGGCTGCGAGGAGAGATGGTTAGGTTTAGGCTGCAGGAAGGGGGGTTAGGGTTAGGCTGCGGGGAGGGATGATTAGGTTTAGGCTGCAGGAAGGGGGGTTAGGGTTAGGCTGCAGGGAGAGATGGTTAGGTTTAGGCTGCAGGAAGGGGGGTTAGGGTTAGGCTGCGGGGAGGGATGGTTAGGTTTAGGCTGCAGGAAGGGGGGTTAGGGTTAGGCTGCGGGGAGGGATGGTTAGGTTTAGGCTGCAGGAAGGGGGGTTAGGGTTAGGCTGTGGGAAGGGGGTTTAGGCTGCGAGGAGGGGGGTTAGGGTTAGGCTGCAGGAAGGGGGGTTAGGCTGCGGGGAGGGGGGTTAGGGTTAGGCTGCAGGAAGGGGGGTTAGGTTTAGGCTGCAGGAAGGGGGGTTAGGGTTAGGCTGCGGGGAGGGAGCGTAGGTGAGAGGGGGGATCCCCCCCGCTGGCAAATCCTACTGTTCCCGCAAAAGGAGGTAATATAGATTATACTTTGCTACACAAAATGATTGTGTTATTTATTTCTTTATCCGATTGTTTGTTTGAGCAGTGCACAGAGAGTAAACTGCGCCAATTTCAACAAAAATGTGAAGTATTGTGGTGGGGCTGGATGTATGAGGACACATCTGTAGTAGTTACAAAGCTCCCCTTTATTAAAGCTGGCGGCCATTCACATCATCAATGACTTATTACTTATTGTTACTACAACACTTCTTTTTGAATAACGTCGGTGTGTACCTTTGACCAGGTTTTCATGCAGTCATTATAACATGTTGTTAACCAATACATATTGTATAATATCCTGTTAGCCGACACAACGCTTATGCTGCGTGGGATTACTGACAGGAAGTGTGCTGCGGTGTGTACCGTTCCCCCATTGTCTGCACCACACACTGAGGCGTTCTTCCCAATAATCCTTATTTTTGGCGGGAATGCTCTGATTCATCGACTATAAAAATGGCCTCCAGCCATTATAGGGTGTTTACTGTATGTTATTTTGTACCAATTTTGCACTGTTATATGTTGAGTGGGATAGGAATAAGCCATGATGCCAGCTGAAGCATATATAGCATATCCTATACCGATATTCCTATTCATTCATCACCTGGTGACCTGCAATAAGCTGTGTTGTCCTTTTTATTGGTTCGGCACCTAAAATGGCCGCCGCAGTTATGTCACCGGCTTCTAGTGGCTGTAATACATTATTCCTCTATAGTGGGAGGGTGGGGACTTGATGTCGCGGTCCCAGCTCCGCTGTGTGATTTGCACATGATTGGTTGCTATGGACAACAACACCTTTTCTGCACGGTCACCCATGCAACAGTTACCATACATGTTCCTCTGTGCTGTACCGGATGGCAACAGATGAGTGTTACTGGCTGGTTGTTCCCATGTCTGCATTACACCTTTTCATGCCCACTTTATCATACGTGTAAGTCTGATGCATGTTAGTTACGTGTGCAACCTTGTCCATACAGCTCCCATACATCCCACAGAGTCTGGGTGCTTCCTCCATACAATCGTTCCGCAGCGAAACGTCCAGGGGTCTCTCCGTCTGAGGGATACAGGTCATGGTAACGCATGTGTTGTTTCCCATAGCAACTAATTCTGTCACTAGAACACAGTGGGACATGTAGCCTTATGTCTGGTTGCTATGGGTAACGCCAACTTTTCTGCAACCTTTACCTGATGAGCGGTTTTCCGAAAAAGAGACTGTGGCGGCAGGAAGAGCGCTGAGTACTTTGTAGACTGCGGGATCTCGATGCACAAATCGTACGTGACCGCTTAAGTATGTGAATGACATTATGAGGCGGGGGGACTGAGGTGAATTACTGATAGCAACACTATAGATACCAGGTCACATGATAAGTAATTACTAATATAATCTGTCTTTAATTTAATTTTCTCTAAAATGTTTCCGGGCTGCATAGGTCCGCTGCATTGGCTCCTGGGGAACAGACGGGGCTCCCCCCCCAGTGTGTGATGAGTAAACCCCAGGGACTGTGTCCACCCGTCGACCCTGTGTTTCCGCGCTGCTTGTCCGTGTGCCCCTCCTGTCCGCTCATTCATCTGACCGTGCTAGCATATACGTATTTTCATTCTTGCAGACAATTTTCGCTACACGTGCGACGTCTGTGGCAAAAAGTACAAATATTACAGCTGTTTTCAAGAGCACAGGGACTTGCATGCGGTGGATGGTAAGTATTCAAGCCTGCACCTGTCAGAGGTAGGAATCCTGTGTTAGACGATAGTACAGGCCCCTCCAAAGACCCAACCCCGTTTCAGGATAAGAATGTACTTAAAATTGATGTCATGTTTTAATAAAGTTATTCTATATTGTGTATTACGCCAGATATATATATTTTTTTTAACTTAAATTACAGCTAGGTGCATGTGGCGGAGATCTGCCGTTGCCCATAGCAACCAATCAGAGGAGCCTTCACTAGTCTAGCTCAAGTATGTTTCATGAAAGCTAGTTCCTGATTAGTTGCTATTGGTAATCCTTTACACCACGTTATGAAAGTGGTCTATATCCCACTATGCCAGAGGTTCTCAAACGCAGTCCTCAAGGCACCACAACGGTCCAGGTTGTAAGTTTATCCATGCTTGCCCACAGGTGACTTAACCATCTCTGCTGAGCCATGGATATACCTAAAACTGGTCCGTTGGGGTGCATTGAGGAACGCGTTTGAGAAATTCTGCGCTATGCACAGCGGAGGAAGCCATTTTGGGAAATCAGCCTCTTCATTTGTGACATTAGCAAGGCACACATTGGAGGCGGCCATTTTGCCACTTCATGATGTCATTGCTTCCTAGGATATTGATAGGCTGTAGTGTCAATATGGCTGCCTCTGCTGTGCTTGCAGACGATGTTTCCTTTGTGAATAAGCATCAGGGTGCTCCTTCATTATTATATCTCTAATAATAATTAGAATTAGTAATTTATTGCTAAGGCAAATCTAGTTCCTCTCAGGCTGCACTCTCTAGTAGGGACATGTCATGAATCATTCTGTGGTAATCCGTAGTGGTGAAATGGGTGAAGATAATGTCACGTTAGAGTTTGGGCGCCTTCCGGATCATTCTAATGGGGGTAACGAAAGATCCAGCTTTCCTGTATGATTTTTGTAATACTGTCCTTTCAGTGGTGGAGTTTTTATGTTCATGTGTTTCTCCTCAGTTCCTGGGTTTAGACTTAAATTACAGATCTTCTTTCCATGCAGCGCTTAAGGCTGTTGTTAAAGTGTCGCACAGCGGGTGTCAGACGGGCGCTCGCGCAGAGATTTATTGCAGCTGAAGCTCTCTGCTTTTATGCTTCGTACACTTTTTGTTTTTTGGAGTTTTTTTTATCTTAACGGCTGAGTTTCGTAGCATTGCTCGTTAGGTTGTCTTTAGTTTGCATGTAAACAAGCGACATGATGTGAGGAGGGGAGGAAGCCACAGACTGAGGCCGGGATGTATTGAAGCCCAAGTTCGGCGGCCGTGTGGAATGCCGGCCACACTCGGATGTTTGTTTGTTTTTTAAAGGGGCAATCATATACGAGGTTAAACCATGCCCCTATTAAAAAAACAAAAAACACCAGAGTTCGGCCGACATTCCGCACGGCAGCCGTACTCGGACTTCATTACATCCCACCCTGAGAGTTATATAGTGGGAGGAGCAGGGTCACCAGCAGCACAGAGTATATCAGGAGATGAGTGGTGTGTCAGTGAGGACAGGGCTGCATGTGTCAGGGGCAGTGACATGATGTGAGGAGGGGATTGGAGGCAGCAGGAAGCCACATCCTGAGAGTTATATAGTGGGAGGAGCAGGGTCTCCAGCAGCACAGAGTATATCAGGAGATGAGTGATGTGTCAGTGAGGACAGGGCTGCATGTGACAGAGGCAGTGACATGATGTGAGGAGGGGAATGGAGGCAGCAGGAAGGCACAGACTGAGAGTTATATAGTGGGAGGAGCAGGGTCTCCAGCAGCACAGAGTATATCAGGAGATGGGTGATGTGTCGGTCAGGACAGGGCTGCATGTGACAGGGGCAGTGACATGATGTGAGGAGGGGAATGGAGGCAGCATGAAGCCACAGCCTGAGAGTTATATAGTGGGAGGAGCAGGGTCCCCAGCAGCACAGAGTATATCAGGATATGAGTGGTGTGTCAGTGAGGACAGGGTTGCATGTGACAGGGGCAGTGACATGATGTGAGGAGGGGAATGGAGGCAGCAGGAAGCCACAGACTGAGAGTTATACAGTGGACTGGAGCAGAGTCCACAGCAGCACAGAGTGTATCAGGAGATGAGTGATGTGTCAGTGAGGACAGGGCTGCATGTGACAGGGGCAGTGACATGATGTGAGGAGGGGAATGAAGGCAGCATGAAGGCACAGCCTGAGAGTTATATAGTGGGAGGAGCAGGGTCCCCAGCAGCACAGAGTATATCAGCAGATGAGTGACGTGTCAGTGAGGACAGGGCTGCATGTGACGGGGGCAGTGACATGATGTGAGGAGGGGAATGGAGGCAGCAGGAAGCCACAGACAGAGAGTTATATAGTGGGAGGAGCAGGGTCCCCAGCTGCACAGAACAGTTATGTAAATCTCCAATCACAGTGAGACAGGAAGGTTGTGTAGCACAATCAGAATGTAAATAAGACCCCATCGGTCTCTAAGCAAGGTACATGTTGGGCCACTCATCCCCCATCATTTTTCTAAAAAAACACAGATTCATGGATTATCCAGCTCTGTACAGCGCACCTCTGTATGTAACCAACATCATCAGTCACCCTGTTGTAGTCTTGTCGCTTATGTCATTTTTTTGTACCAGAGGCAAAATATCACAAACTACTGATTTAGATTCAGTTTGTAATATGAATTGTTATTGAGTATTGAGTCTTGAGTATGAACATGCGGTTTTATCACACGAACATGCCAACATCCGCATCTGCAGGGGGTAGTCTGCCATCTTGTGTTAAGAAGTAGAACTGCACGTGACGATAATGAGGTGACATCATATCGTTGGACATTGGCTGGTGCAATCACCAGACATTTATTAATCAGCATTGTTTGTGCTAGATTGTGCACTTTAGGTTTCTGCTATAGTTTTACTTTAAACTAAAACATGGCAGTTGGAGTTGGCTGATCTTCAGCATTTCCCAGACACCGCAAAATCCTGCAGTATAAAATTAAATCCCAGTTTTATTTCTCATTTTGGGATATGAAAGCGTACGTAAACCTTCTAAAACATGATTACTATAAACCGAAGTTTGCATATTTGAACAACTAGTATATTCCGTTGAATTGGGTAAAATAAATGAAACCAGAAAACCTTGTGAATGGCAAATGAATGGGGGAGTATCTTTGACGGCCCCATTATTCATTTGAAAACAAAAAATTTCCAAAACAGGAGTCCCAATCTCCATTACAGGCTCTGGAGGATCATAGGGTAAGTATTATTTTCTGCTTCAATTCATTTTATCAAATTGCTGCAAAATAAAACATTAAGTTTTGGGTGAATTTCTTATTTTTTTTCTTACAAATAATATACCCGTTAACAGGTGAATTAATTAGCTGTCCATCTTAAATTTAAAAATTGCATGTTTTTAGGAAGTTTGTAGCAGCCAGAGACTTAAAGAGGCGTGCAGTCCCCTAGGTAACATTAATCCTCTGTATAATTTGATAGATATAGACATGATGATTGAATGACGCCCAGTTTGTCTGGGAGTAGATCACTGATTCGCTGTGCTTCTTTTTACATCTTCCCACGATAATGGCATGCTCTGATACAGATAGGCATTTCACTTCCATTCTGCGCTATATCTGGATTTCTCTGGTGCAGAAACCAATATTTCTCTGACGTCCTAAGTGGATGCTGGGACTCCGTAAGGACCATGGGGAATAGCGGCTCCGCAGGAGACTGGGCACAACTAAAGAAAGCTTTAGGACTACCTGGTGTGCACTGGCTCCTCCCACTATGACCCTCCTCCAGACCTCAGTTAGAATCTTGTGCCCGGCTGAGCTGGATGCACACTAGGGGCTCTCCTGAGCTCCTAGAAAGAAAGTATATTTTAGGTTTTTTATTTTACAGTGAGATCTGCTGGCAACAGACTCACTGCAGCGAGGGACTAAGGGGAGAAGAAGCGAACCTACCTAACTGGTGGTAGTTTGGGCTTCTTAGGCTACTGGACACCATTAGCTCCAGAGGGATCGACCGCAGGACCCGACCTTGGTGTTCGGTCCCGGAGCCGCGCCGCCGGCCCCCTTACAGAGCCAGAAGCAAGAAGTGTTCCGGAAAATCGGCGGCAGAAGACTTCTGTCTTCAACAAGGTAGCGCACAGCACTGCAGCTGTGCGTCATTGCTCCTCATGCACACCTCACACTCCGGTCACTGATGGGTGCAGGGCGCTGGGGGGGGGGGGGGGGCCCTGAGGGCAATATAAGACACCTTGGCTGGCAAATCATCACAATATATAGTCCCAGGGCTATATATGTGATAAATTACCCCTGCCAGAATCCATGAAAAAAGCGTGAGAAAAGTCAGCCGAAAAAGGGGCGGGGCTATCTCCCTCAGCACACTGGCGCCATTTTTTCTTCACATTGCAGCTGGAAGACAGCTCCCCAGGCTCTCCCCTGTAGTTTTCAGGCTCAAAGGGTTAAAAAGAGAGGGGGGGGCACTAAATTTAGGCGCAATATGTGTATACAAGCAGCTATTGGCGGAAAAATCACTCAGTTATAGTGTTAATCCCTGCATTATACAGCGCTCTGGTGTGTGCTGGCATACTCTCTCTCTGTCTCCCCAAAGGACTTTGTGGGGTCCTGTCCTCAGTCAGAGCATTCCCTGTGTGTGTGCGGTGTGTCGGTACGGCTGTGTCGACATGTTGGATGAGGAAGGTTACGTGGAGGCGGAGCAGTGGCCGATAAATGGGATGTCGCCCCCTGTGGGGCCGACACCAGAGTGGATGGATAGGTGGAAGGTATTAACCGACAATGTCAACACCTTACATAAAAGGCTGGATGACGTAACAGCTGTGGGACAGCCGGCTTCTCAGCTCGCGCCTACCCAGGCGTCTCAAAGGCCATCAGGGGCTCAAAAAACGCCCGTTACCTCAGATGGCAGACACAGATGTCGACACAGAGTCGGACTCCAGTGTCGACGAGGTTAAGATATATACACAATCCACTAGGAACATCCGTTACATGATCTCGGCAATGAAAAATTTGTTACACATTTCTGACATGAACCCAAGTACCACATAAAAGGGGTTTTATTTTTGGGGAGAAAAAGCAGCCAGTGTTTTGTTCCCCCATCAGATGAGTGAATGAAGTGTGTAAAGAGCGTGGGTTCCCCCGATAAGAAACTGGTAATTTCTAAAAAGTTACTGATGGCGTACCCTTTCCCGCCAGAGGATAGGTCACGTGGGGAGATATCCCCTAGGGTGGATAAGGCGCTCACACGTTTGTCAAAAAAGGTGGCACTGCCGTCTTAGGACACGGCCACCTTGAAGGAGCCTGCTGATAAAAAGCAGGAGGCTATCCTGAAGTCTGTGTATATACACACTCAGGTTCTATACTAAGACCTGCAATTGCCTCAGCATAAATAGTGCTGCTGCAGCGTGGTCTGATTCCCTGTCAGATAATATTAATACCCTAGACAGGGATAATATTTTACTAACATAGAGCATATTAAAGACGTCGTCTTATATATGAGGGATGCACAGAGGGATATTTGCCGGCTGGCATCCAGTATTAATGCAATGTCCATTCTGCCAGGAGGGTATTAGAGACCCGGCAGTGGACAGGTGATGCTGCCTTTAAAAGGCACATGGAGATTCTGCCTTATAAGGGTGAGGAATTGTTTGGGGATGGTCTCTGGGACCTCGTATCCACAGCAACAGCTGGGAAGAAAAATTTTTACCTCGGGTTTCCTCACAGCCTAAGAAAGCACCGTATTTTCAGGTACAGTCCTTTCGGCTTCAGAAAAGCAAGCGGGTCAAAGGCGCTTCCTTTCTGCACAGAGACAAGGGAAGAAGGAAAAAGCTGCACCAGACAGCCAGTTCCCAGGATCAAAAATCTTCCCTCGCATCCTCTGAGTCCACCGCATGACGCTGGGGCTCCACAGGTGGAGACAGGTGCGGTGGGGGCGCGTCTCAGGAACTTCAGGGACCAGTGGGCTTGCCCACAGGTGGATCCCTAGGTTCTGCAAGTAGTATCACAGGGATACAGACTGGAGTTCGAGGCGTCTCCCCCTCGCCGTTACCTCACATCAGCCTTGTCTGCTGCCCTCGGAGAAAGGTAGTACTGGCGGCAATTCACAAGCTGTACTTCCAGCAGGTGAAATCAAGGTACCTCTCCTTCAACAAGGCCGGGGTTACTATTCCAAAATGTTGTGGTACCGAAACCAGACGGTTCGGTGAGACCATTCTAAAATTGAAATCCTTGAACACTTATATACGAAGGTTCAAGTTCAAAATGGAATCGCTCAGGGCGATTATTGCAAGCCTGGAGAATTTCATGGTATCACTGGACATCAAGGATGCTTACCTGCATGTCCCTATTTACCCTCTTCACCAGGAGTACCTCAAAATTGTGGTACAGGATTGTCATTACCAATTCCAGACGTTGCCGTTGGTCTGTCCCCGGCACCGAGGGTATTTACCAAGGTAATGGCCGAAATAATTATCCCGTACTTGGACGATCTCCTTATAAAGGCGAGGTCCAGGGAGCAGTTGTTCGTCGGAGTAGCACTATCTCGGGAAGTGCTACAACAGCACGGCTGGATTCTGAATATTCCAAAGTCGCAGCTGGTTCCTACGACGCGTCTACTGTTCCTGGGTATGGTTCTGGACACAGAACAGGATAAAAAGGGTTTCTCCCGGAGGAGAAGTCCAAGGAGTTGTCGTCTCTAGACAGAGACCTCCTAATACAAATACAGGTGTCGGTGCATCAATGCACGCGAGCCCTGGAAAAGATGGTAGCTTCTTACGAAGAAATTCCATTCGCCAGGTCCCATGCAAGGATCTTCCAGTGGGATCTGTTGGACAAGTGGTCCGGGTCGCATCTTCAGATGCATCGGCGGATAACCCTGTCTCCAAGGGCCAGGGTGTCGCTGTTGTGGCTGCAGAGTGCTCATCTTCTAGGGGGCCGCAGATTCGGCATACAGGACTGGGTCCTGGTGACCACGGATGCCAGCCTTTGAGGCTGGGGGGCAGTCACACAGGGAAGAAACTTCCAAGGCCTATGGAAAAGTCAGGAGACTTCCCTACACATTAATATTCTGGAACTAAGGGCCATTTACAATGCCCTAAGTCAGGCTAGACCCTGCTTCAACACCGGCCGGTGCTGATCCAGTCAGACAACATCACGGCGGTCGCTCATGTAAACCGACAGGGCGGCACAAGAAGCAGGATGGCAATGGCAGAAGCCACAAGGATTCTCCGATGGGCGGAAAATCATGTGTTAGCACTGTCAGCAGTGTTCATTCCCGGAGTGGACAACTGAGAAGCAGACTTTCTCAGCAGACACGACCTCCACCCGGGAGAGTGGGGACTTCATCCAGAAGTCTTCCAAATGATTGTACACCATTGGGAAAGGCCACAGGTGGACATGATGGCGTCCCGCCTCAACAAAAAGCTACAAAGATATTGCGCCAGGTCAAGGGACCCTCCGGCGATAGCTGTGGACGCTCTGGTAACACCGTGGGTGTACCAGTCGGTGTATGTGTTCCCTTCTCTGCCTCTCTTACCCAGGGTAATGAGAATGATAAGAAGGAGAGGAGCAAGAACTATACTCATTGTTCCGGAGTGGCCAAGAAGAGCTTGGTACCCAGAACTCCAAGAAATGATCTCAGAGGACCCATGGCCTCTGCTGCTCAGACAGGACCTGCTGCAGCAGGGGGCCTGTCTGTTCCAAGACGTACCGCGGCTGCGTTTGACGGCATGGCGGTTGAACGCCAGATCCTGAAGGAAAAGGGCATTCCGGAGGAAGTTATCCCTACGCTAATTAAAGCTAGGAAAGAAGTGAACGCAAACCATTATCACCGCATATGGTGGAAATATGTTGCATGCTGTGAGGCCAGGAAGGCCCCAAAGGAGGAATTTCAGCTAGGTCGATTTCTGCACTTCCTACAGTCAGAGGTGACTACGGGCCTAAAATTGGGTTCCATTAAGGTCCAGATTTCGGCTCTATCGTTTTTCTTCCAAAATAAAACTGGCTTCACTGCCTGAAATTCAGACTTTTGTTAAGGGAGTGCTGCATAGTCAGCCCCCGTTTGTGCCTCCAGTGGCACCGTGGGATCTCAACGTGGTGTTGGATTTCCTTAAGTCGCATTGGGTTGAGCCACTTAAATCCGTGGAGCTACAATACCTCACGTGGAAAGTGGTCATGCTGTGGGCCTTGGCGTCGGCCAGGCGTGTATCAGAATTGACGGCTTTGTCATGCAAAAGCCCTTATCTGTATTTGATATGGATAAGGCGGAATTGAGGACTCGTTCCCAATTCCTTCCTAAGGTGGTATCAGTTTTTCATGTGAACCAACCTATTGTGGTGCCTGCGGCTACTTGGGACTTGGAGGATTCCAAGTTACTGGACGTAGTCAGGGCCCTGAAAAGTATATGTTTCCTGGACGGCTGGAGTCAGGAAAACTGACTCGCTGTTTATCCTGTATGCACCCAACAAGCTGGGTGCTCCTGCTTCTAAGCAGACTATTGCTCGCTGGATCTGTAGCACGATTCAACTTGCACATTCTGCGGCTGGACTGCCGCACCCTAAATCTGTAAAAGCCCATTCCACGAGGAAAGTGGGCTCTTCTTGGGCGGCTGCCCCGAGGGGTCTCGGCTTTACAAATTTGGCGAGCTGTTACTTGGTCGGGTTCAAACATTTTTGCAAGAGTCTACAAGTTTGATACCCTGGCTGAGGAGGACCTAGAGTTTGCTCATTCGGTGCTGCAGAGTCATCCGCACTCTCCCGCCCGTTTGGGAGCTTTGGTATAATCCCCATGGTCCTTACGGAGTCCCAGCATCCACTTAGGACGTCAGAGAAAATAAAATTTTACTTACCGGTAAATCTATTTCTCGTAGTCCGTAGTGGATGCTGGGCGCCCATCCCAAGTGCGGATTGTCTGCAATACTTGTTTATAGTTATTGCCTAACTAAAGGGTTATTGTTGAGCCATCTGTTGAGAGGCTCAGTTATATTTCATACTGTTAACTGGGTATTGTATCACGAGTTATACGGTGTGATTGGTGTGGCTGGTATGAGTCTTACCCGGGATTCAAAATCCTTCCTTATTTTGTCAGCTCTTCCGGGCACAGTATCCTAACTGAGGTCTGGAGGAGGGTCATAGTGGGAGGAGCCAGTGCACACCAGGTAGTCCTAAAGCTTTCTTTAGTTGTGCCCAGTCTCCTGCGGAGCCGCTATTCCCCATGGTCCTTACGGAGTCCCAGCATCCACTACGGACTACGAGAAATAGATTTACCGGTGAGTAAAATCTTATTTTATATATATATATATATATATATATATATATAAAAGACAAAAAATGAGAATAGGCGCCTCCTAGTGCATTATCTCACATAAATCGTGACCTCCACCTATAGTAACACCCCAGTTAATTCAAGGTGTACCTTGAATGGTGGAATTCCAACCACCTAATTGAATCGCATAATACCACGTATCTCAATGTGTACTGGGGATACTTCTCATCACAATAATCCTGGTGGTGCTGCTCCCCGGTATTAAACAGAAAGCAGAAAGGACCAATAGTGCAGTATGTTTTATAAACATTAAACACATTTATTAAAAAAACTGGTCCTAATAATACAATAGTTGCCCATACAATATAGAAACTAAAAGACAGCTTATCTGTTAGTAGTCGTCCATACGAGTAAACACTC
Organism: Pseudophryne corroboree; assembly: GCF_028390025.1. Taxonomy (NCBI): domain Eukaryota; kingdom Metazoa; phylum Chordata; class Amphibia; order Anura; family Myobatrachidae; genus Pseudophryne; species Pseudophryne corroboree. The sequence goes on from NC_086451.1 coordinate 28,430,690, forward strand.
AACGCGTTTCGTCCGATGCCCACGGCCTGGACTTCCTCAGGTATTATGCGATTCAATTAGGTGGTTGGAATTCCACCATTCAAGGTACACCTTGAATTCACTGGGGTGTTACTATAGGTGGAGGTCACGATTTATGTGAGATAATGCACTAGGAGGCGCCTATTCTCATTTTTTGTCTTTTAGATTTAAATTGGTTAGCCTGAGCAGCAAGCCACGGGAGAAAAGGGCTGCCATCCCATTATAACGTGGGAGTGCATTTCTAAGGAGTCCGGTTACCCTAGAGGAGGGATAAGGACATTCATCCAGCTTTAAGGAGAGGAATAGCGCCAATACCACCCACACAACCTTCTTCATATATATATATATATATATTTTTATTTTATATTTTTGACTGAGTAGGATACATATTATTTCCCTGCAATATGTATGTCTTCTCTTAGTGAGGGAGATTTACTCTTCAGCAGCTGAATGCTGCAGTCCTATCATGGCCGAGACATCACGCTGCTTTTTATTAGTCCTATACACAGCAACCAGTAATTCCGAATCAGGCATCCGCTAATCCACATGTTCTCAAACTCGGTCCTCAGGACCCCACACGGTTCATGTTTTGCAGGTCACCTGTAGATTTTTCAAATGTGACAGTTGGTGATACACAGTGCAGCTGCTGGGTGACATGGAAAACGTGAACCGTGTGGGGTCCTGAGGACCGAGTTTGAGAACCACTGCGGCTAATCTATGTTTAATAAACCAGACCTCGACAGATTCACCCAAAAATTAGGCAGTATGAATTTTTCGTATTGAAAATTACCGTGCTGCACAAACCCTTTTGTAGGTTGGGGCACAGATACAGGAATTCGTTCCTTATTATAACCAGCACATTTTTGCTGGAAATATTGTATAGGGACCAGTCTATTTATTGAGCATATTCTACTGCCCAATAGTCAGAATGTACATGGACCAGTCCTATTAATATGACCACCTCCTACATGTGACGTCGGCTGCGTGTAGCCCATGAAGTACGTCACGTGACGTGCGCTGGCTTAGTGGTTATATAAGGCGTGCCATAGGCCGTCAGCACACACATCACTCGTTGCTGTTATGGGTAAAAGGGGCGATTTATCAGAGTTGCAAAAAGGGATGATTATCGGCTTATGGGCCCAGGGTGGCGGTATTTCTGACACAGCGCAGTGTGTGACCTGTCCGCGTGCTGGTGCGGTGAAGGTGTATCGTGACAGGACAAATGGCGCCATTGTGACTAACAGACGTGGAAACTGCGGAGCACCACATGCCATTGATGTGAGAGGTGAACATCGGCTACGATGGTGCGTGAGGGTCAACTGACGCACTACAGTGGAGCAGCTCACCGTCACAATGAACCTGGGGGCTACCAGACGTGCGTCTAATACGACCGTTCATCCGTCTAGCTGTTGTCCGTGCTGCACACGGCGGTTACTCTGGCTTTTAGCTGGTGACATAATAATATGACTCCACCGTGTACAACATGTGCCCAATTAGCCACCATATTATACACAACGTGGGGTCCGATTCAGACCTGAGCGCTAGGCTGCGTTTTCTCAAAGCCTGCGATCAGATCTGAATTGCGCATGCATGACGGACCGCAGCAACGGGGATCGCCAGTCAGCGACGGGATGGTGCGAAAATTCCAAACGCACCGGTGATTGCAAGGAGAGTGACAGGGAGAGGGCGTTTGTGGGTGTCAACTGACGGTTTTCAGGGAGTGTTTGGAAAAACGCAGGCGTGTCCAAGCGTTTGCAGGGCGGGTGTCTGACGTCAATTCCGGTCACGGACAGGCTGAAGTGATCGCAGCGGCTGAGTAAGTCCTGGGCTACGAAGAGACTGCACAAAATCTGTTCATACAGCTCTGCTACACATGCGATCGCACATTTGCACAGCTAAAATACACTCCCCTGTAGGCGGTTATTATCCGCCTACAGAGGATAGCAAAAATCGCCTGCTAGCGATCAGGTCTAAATTACCCCCATGGGCCCAACACGTAATACAGCACACTACACCAGCAAGTGCCCACAGTACAACACCTTGCGTCCTGATTGCAACAGGCTGCAGCCCCTCGAAGATTATTGCGCACAACATCACTTTAAGGGTGTATATTCATAGCATGATGTGCAGAGGGCTCCGTACGGCTTCTCAGCAATAGGCTGAATGGCTATTAACCATTTATAGGATGAGATCTGAGTAGTGATATACCAATAAAGATTATCCTTGCGATGACTTGGTCCTTATTAAGTACTGCAGTCTGGGAGGGGTTAGACTTGTTCCCTTACTAGTATAGAGATCTCCACCATTGTTTAATAAGGTTCATTCTGTCTTTTACATATTTGGTATTTTATTTCTTTCCTTTTTTTTTTTTTTTTACATGGTTTTTTTTTTTTATGCAGAACATGTGACACGTTTCTTTTTCTTTTCTTTTTTTTATTATTTTACGGTTGTTGTTTTTTTTTTTCTTTAGACACCTATATCCATATGATGGTAACGTCAGGGGACGCAAAAGAAGAGGACCTAGAACCATTTGTCAAACTTGGTCCAAGTATGATCCGCAGAAGTGGGATTTCTCACGAATATCTCACAAGCTCCACCCTCTTTATACTTTTATCATTATATATATATATATTTCATTTTACTTGAGTATTTTTGTATCCCCACCCCCACTCATTTGCTTAGAAAAGTAAAATAATTGTAAGGCGACAGTATTCCGCTGTCTCGTGGTGGCTTGCACCTCAAGTTTGGTGGTGATACGCACCTCAAGTTTTTTTCTCCGGCCTCCAGGCTCTTGATCTTCTTCAAAGTTTTTGAATTTATTGAGGGACTTTTAAGGCTTGGCCAATAGTAGAAACATCTGATGGTTGAAAGAGTAACATGAAGTATTCGGTTTTGTACCGTTCATTTTTTGCAGCTTGATAGTTATTTAGAACTAAATGTATCCATCGCTGTGGGTTGGGATGTGGGTAGTAAGCTTCGACAGCTGAATTTACACATCCTTACCTTTGATCTTTGCTGCATATCTTATTCCCTCAGCTTTAGATGCAGTTGTATCTGTTTAGCAGCTCTGTATCTTATTGTAACTCTCCCTTGTGGTATAAATACGAGACTGAAAAGCACAGAGGGGATAATAACAAAAAAAAAAACTTTATTTAAAAGATGCTGGAGTGTGTACATAGCCACTGAAAGTGGATACCCCATTTGGTGCTAATGGTAGTATGAAAATCTTCTCCCTCCTTTTATCATGTGTCAGTCAATTGTTTAAAAGGCTAACAATAAATTGATGTTATACTTGGATATAACCTTATGTAGAATCCACATTCTGTACTTATCCCCTTACAGTAGGGTTTTAATATACAATATTGGTTTTCTGACTTTAATGGTGGCTTAAAACCTCTAGTCCCCTCATTGTGTGACGCTTGTTTTGGCGCCCCCTTGTGGAGCTACTGTGGCCTGCATGGCGGTTATGGGCCCATAGAAAAAGTTCCTTTAGCAAATTTCACGTTCTGCTCTCTTCAAAGAGAACATGGGCAGCAAATGAATCAAGTTTACGTTTGGAACGTACACAGTGTAGGCTGCCATATTGTGGGACACGCCAGGTCACTAGGAAGTAGTGCTGTTTTCTCTAACGTCCTAGTGGATGCTGGGGACTCCGTAAGGACCATGGGGGAATAGACGGGCTCCGCAGGAGACTGGGCACTCTAAGAAAGATTTAGTACTACTGGTGTGCACTGGCTCCTCCCTCTATGCCCCTCCTCCAGACCTCAGTTAGAATCTGTGCCCGGACAGAGCTGGGTGCATTTTAGTGAGCTCTCCTGAGCTTGCTAATAAGAAAGTATTTTAGTTAGGTTTTTTTATTTTCAGAGAGTTTCTGCTGGCAACAGACTCTCTGCTACGTGGGACTGAGGGGAGAGAAGCAAACCTACTAACTGCGGCTAGGTTGCGCATCTTAGGCTATTGGACAACATTAGCTCCAGAGGGATCGAACACAGGAACCTAACCTTGGTCGTCCGTTCCCGGAGCCGCGCCGCCGTCCCCCTCGCAGAGCCAGAAGACACAAGCCGGCGGGTTGAAGCAAGATGACGTCAAAATCGGCGGCAGAAGACTCCTGTCTTCATATGAGGTAGCGCACAGCACTGCAGCTGTGCGCCATTGCGCCCTCACTAACCCACACACTCCGGTCACTGTAGGGTGCAGGGGGGGGCGCCCTGGGCAGCAATTAAGTACCTCCTGGCAAAAGCAGCATATATACAGTTGGACACTGTTATATGCATGAGCCCCCGCCATTAATTTCACACAAAATCGCGGGACAGAAGCCCGCCGCTGAGGGGGCGGGGCCTTCTTCCTCAGCACTCACCAGCGCCATTTTCTCTCCACAGCTCCGCTGAGAGGAAGCTCCCCAGGCTCTCCCCTGCAGACTCACGGTAGAAAGGGTAAAAAGAGAGGGGGGGCACATAAATTTAGCGCATTAATCATATATACAGCAGCTACTGGGTAAACACTAAGTTACTGTGTAATTCCTGGGTCATATAGCGCTAGGGTGTGTGCTGGCATACTCTCTCTCTGTCTCTCCAAAAGGCCTTGTGGGGGTCCTGTCCTCATATAGAGCATCCCCTGTGTGTGTGGTGTGTCGGTACGCGTGTGTCGACATGTTTGACGAAGAGGGCTATGTGGAGGCAGAGCAAGTGCAGATGAATGACGTGTCTCCGCCGACGGCGCCGACACCTGATTGGATGGATATGTGGAAGGTGTTAAATGATAATGTAAACTCCTTGCATAAAAGGTTGGATAAAGCTGATGCCTTGGGACAGTCGGGGTCTCAGCCCATGCCTGATCCTACAGCGCAGAGGCCGTCAGGGTCTCAGAAGCGCCGACTATCCAAAATTGTTGACACAGATATCGACACGGATTCTGACTCCAGTGTCGATGAGGATGATGCAAAATTGCAGCCTAAAATGGCTAAAGCCATCCGCTACATGATTATAGCAATGAAGGATGTTTTGCACATATCAGAGGTAAACCCTGTCCCTGACAAGAGGGTTTATATGTATGGGGAGAAAAAGCAAGAGGTGACTTTTCCCCGTTCACATGAGTTAAATGAATTATGTGAAAAAGCGTGGTATTCCCCCGATAGGAAAGTGCTGATTTCCAAAAGGTTACTTATGGCGTACCCTTTCCCGCCAACGGACAGGGTGCGCTGGGAATCCTCCCCTAGGGTAGATAAAGCTCTGACACGCTTATCTAAGAAGGTGGCCCTGCCGTCACAGGATACGGCCGCCCTAAAGGATCCTGCAGATAGGAAGCAGGAAAGTATCCTGAAGTCTGTTTATACACATTCAGGTACTCTACTGAGGCCGGCAATTGCGTCGGCCTGGATGTGTAGTGCTGTAGCAGCATGGACAGATAATCTGTCTGAGGAAATGGATACCTTAGACAAGGATACCATTTTACTGACCCTGGGGCATATAAAAGACGCTGTCCTATATATGAGGGATGCCCAGAGGGACATTTGCCTACTGGGCTCTAGAATAAATGCAATGTCAATTTCTGCCAGAAGGGTCCTGTAGACTCGGCAATGGACAGGTGATGCCGACTCCAAAAAGCACATGGAGGTTTTACCTTACAAGGGTGAGGAATTGTTTGGGGATGGCCTCTCGGACCTAGTTTCCACAGCTACGGCTGGGAAGTCAAATTTTTTGCCATATATTCCCTCACAGCCTAAGAAAGCACCATATTACCAAATGCAGTCCTTTCGATCACAAAGAAGCAAGAAGGTCAGAGGTGCGTCCTTTCTTGCCAGAGGCAGGGGTAGAGGAAAGAAGCTGCACCATACAGCTAGTTCCCAGGAACAGAAGTCCTCCCCGGCTTCCACTAAATCCACCGCATGACGCTGGGGCTCCACAGGAGCCAGGAGCGGTGGGGGCGCGTCTCCGAAATTTCAGCCACCAGTGGGTTCGCTCACAGGTGGATCCCTGGGCTATACAGATTGTGTCTCAGGGATACAAGCTGGAATTCGAAGTGATGCCCCCTCACCGTTACCTCAAATCGGCCCTGCCAGCTTCCCCCATGGAACGGGAAGTAGTGTTAGCGGCAATTCACAAGTTATATCTCCAGCAGGTGGTGGTAAAGGTTCCCCTCCTTCAACAAGGAAGAGGATACTATTCCACAATGTTTGTGGTACCGAAACCGGACGGTTCGGTCAGACCCATATTGAATTTAAAATCCCTGAACATTTATCTGAAAAGATTCAAGTTCAAAATGGAATCGCTCAGAGCGAAGAGGGGGATTTTATGGTGTCTCTGGACATCAAGGATGCTTACTTGCATGTCCCCATTTATCCACCTCATCAGGAGTACCTCAGACTTGTGGTACAGGACTGTCATTACCAATTCCAGACGTTGCCGTTTGGGCTCTCCACGGCACCGAGAATATTTACCAAGGTAATGGCAGAAATGATGGTGCTCCTTCGAAAGCAAGGAGTCACAATTATCCCATACTTGGACGATCTCCTCATAAAGGCGAGGTCCAGAGAGCAGTTGCTGATCAGCGTAGCACACTCTCAGGAAGTGTTGCAACAGCACGGCTGGATTCTGAATATCCCAAAGTCGCAGCTGATTCCTACAACGCGTCTGCCTTTTCTGGGCATGATTCTGGACACGGACCAGAAGAAGGTGTTTCTCCTGGCGGAGAAGGCTCAAGAGCTCGTGACTCTAGTCGGAGACCTCTTAAAACCGAAACAGGTGTCGGTGCATCGCTGCACGCGAGTCCTGGGAAAGATGGTGGCATCATACGAAGCCATTCCCTTCGGCAGGTTCCATGCGAGAGGATCTTTCAGTGGGATCTGTTGGACAAGTGGTCCGGATCGCATCTTCAGATGCATTGGCTGATCACCCTGTCCCCGAGGGCCAGGGTGTCTCTTCTGTGGTGGCTACAGAGTGCTCACCTTCTCGAGGGCCGCAGGTTCGGCATACAGGACTGGGTCCTGGTGACCACGGATGCCAGCCTCCGAGGGTGGGGGGCAGTCACTCAGGGAAGAAACTTCCAAGGGTTGTGGTCAAGTCAGGAGGCTTGTCTGCACATAAATATCCTGGAACTAAGGGCCATATACAACGCCCTGAGTCAAGCGGAGCCTCTGCTTCGCAACCAACCGGTGCTGATTCAGTCAGACAACATCACCGCAGTGGCTCATGTAAACCGCCAGGGCGGCACAAGAAGCAGAGTGGCGATGGCAGAAGCCACCAGGATTCTTCGTTGGGCGGAGAATCACGTGCAAGCACTGTCAGCAGTGTTCATTCCGGGAGTGGACAACTGGGAAGCAGACTTCCTGAGCAGGCACGACCTCCACCCGGGAGAGTGGGGACTTTATCACGAAGTCTTCACTCAGATTACAAATCGATGGGAACTGCCACAGGTAGACATGATGGCGTCCCGTCTCAACAAAAAGCTACAAAGGTATTGCGCCAGGTCAAGAGACTCTCAGGCGATAGCTGTGGACGAACTGGTAACACCGTGGGTGTTCCAGTCGGTCTATGTGTTTCCTCCTCTTCCTCTCATACCCAAGGTGCTGAGAATTGTAAGAAAAAGAGGAGTGAGAACAATACTCATTGTTCCGGATTGGCCAAGAAGGACTTGGTACCCGGAACTGCAAGAAATGCTCACAGAGGACCCATGGCCTCTGCCTCTCAGACAGGACCTGTTGCAACAGGGGCCCTGTCTGTTCCAAGACTTACCGCGGCTGCGTTTGACGGCATGGCGGTTGAACGCAGGATCCTAGCGGAAGAAGGCATTCCGGAGGAAGTTATTCCTACGCTGATAAAAGGCTAGGAAGGACGTGACAGCAAGACACTATCACCGTATATGGCGAAAATATGTTGCCTGGTGTGAGGCCAGGAAGGCCCCTACAGAGGAATTCCAGCTGGGCCGGTTCCTGCACTTCCTACAGTCTGGAGTGACTATGGGCCTGAAGTTGGGATCCATAAAGGTCCAGATTTCAGCCCTATCCATTTTCTTTCAAAAAGAACTGGCTTCTCTTCCTGAGGTTCAGACGTTTGTTAAGGGAGTGCTGCATATTCAGCCCCCTTTTGTGCCACCAGTGGCACCTTGGGATCTCAACGTGGTGTTGGGTTTCCTGAAATCCCACTGGTTTGAGCCACTTAAGACCGTGGAGCTAAAGTATCTCACGTGGAAGGTGGTCATGCTATTGGCCTTAGCTTCGGCTAGGCGTGTGTCAGAATTGGCGGCTTTGTCATGTAAAAGCCCCTATCTGGTTTTCCATATGGACAGGGCAGAATTACGGACTCGTCCGCAATTTCTGCCGAAGGTGGTGTCATCTTTTCATTTGAACCAACCTATTGTGGTGCCTGCGGCTACTCGTGACTTGGAGGATTCCAAGTTGCTTGATGTAGTCAGGGCTTTGAAGATCTATGTAGCCAGGACGGCTGGAGTCAGGAAGACTGACTCGCTGTTTATCCTGTATGCATCCAACAAGCTGGGTGCTCCTGCTTCAAAGCAAACCATTGCTCGCTGGATCTGTAGCACGATTCAGCAGGCTCATTCTGCGGCTGGTTTGCCGCATCCAAAATCAGTGAAAGCCCATTCCACAAGGAAAGTGGGCTCTTCTTGGGCAGCTGCCCGAGGGGTCTCGGCATTACAGCTTTGCCGAGCAGCTACTTGGTCGGGTACAAACACATTTGCTAAGTTCTACAAGTTTGATACCCTGGCTGAGGAGGACCTTGTGTTTGCCCATTCGGTGCTGCAGAGTCATCCGCACTCTCCCGCCCGTTTGGGAGCTTTGGTATAATCCCCATGGTCCTTACGGAGTCCCCAGCATCCACTAAAACGTTAGAGAAAATAAGATTTTACTCACCGGTAAATCTATTTCTCGTAGTCCGTAGTGGATGCTGGGCGCCCGTCCTAAGTGCGGACTTTCTGCAATATGTGTACATAGTTATTGCTTAATAAAGGGTTATGTTATGTGGGCATCCATTGTTGATGCTCTGTTGTGGTTCATACTGTTGACTGGGTAAGTTTATCACAAGTTGTACGGTGTGATTGGTGTGGCTGGTATGAGTCTTACCCTGGATTCCAAAATCCTTTCCTTATAATGTCAGCTCTTCCGGGCACAGTTTCCTTAACTGAGGTCTGGAGGAGGGGCATAGAGGGAGGAGCCAGTGCACACCAGTAGTACTAAGTCTTTCTTAGAGTGCCCAGTCTCCTGCGGAGCCCGTCTATTCCCCCATGGTCCTTACGGAGTCCCCAGCATCCACTACGGACTACGAGAAATAGAATTACCGGTGAGTAAAATCTTATTTTTAACCTTCCTAGGGTGTTGCAATGGAGGATATACACCTATGGTGTAATTTGATGTGGGTCAAAAAAGACCCGAACATCGTAGGAAGGTTAAATGAGAATTGTCCTGTTATTACCATGTATTTATTGCCATGCTATAGTTATCCTGTCTTATTGGTTGGTGATGACACACTACTGCTACTGTCAGGCTCTTTAAACATTACAGGTTGAGTATCCCATATCCAAATATTCCAAAATACGGAATATTCCGAATTACGGACTTTTTTGAGTGAGAGTGAGATAGTGAAACCTTTGTTTTCTGATGGCTCAATGTACACAAACTTTGTTTAATAAACAATGTTATAAAAAATATTGTATTAAATGACCTTCAGGCTGTGTATATAAGGTGTATATGTAACATAAATGCATTGTGTGCTTAGATTTAGGTCCCATCGCCATGATATCTCATTATGGTATGCAATTATTCCAAAATACGGAAAAATACCATATCCAAAATACCTCTGGTCCCAAGCATTTTGGATAAGGGATACTCAACCTGTATAACATTTCACTCTAACAAGAGCGTCGTCTCTACAATTCTGTTAATAGTAAAACAATCCTATATACATGGTCTATAATCTACTGTCAAATAAGAAATTCCTAGAGTCGCTGATATTATGACACAAGCATCCATCTTACCGACACGTGGGTATCAGACCATGGATAAAAACTGGGCTCATTCAGTCAGATTTAAATTGTGTCCTTTATTCTCCCCGGTGTATTGCAATGATCCGTATACTGTCTTCGTCAGAGTAACATTTACGCTGTATTTTGCATTTTTCACACTTTCAGCTCACCTTTGTCCCTGTAGTAACCCATAGCGACAACAGGTGAACAAAACGGTAATTGTGGGTAATTGCTGCTAGAGTGTTAGGTTACTATTAAAATGAAGTCAGAATGCAGCAGTTATAGCGCTGACATCAGAGCTTGCGCTTTTATACAGATAGTATTTACTGATCGTACATATACGCTGCCTTTTGCATTATTTCACCATTCTGGGGTGTCGGGCGCCCCTTATATAAGGGATTCTCTCTCTGTTTCCTATACATCAGCCAGTATGTGACATGACAAAGGATGATGTGACTTTTCTTTTCTTCTCTGCCTCTATAGAAACCGGTAATTACATGTGTGAATTCTGTGGCAAGCAGTACAAATATTACACCCCGTACCAGGAGCACGTGGCGTTACACACCCCTATCAGTGAGTATAATTATTAACCCTTTCTTCCCCGGCAGAGGCTGGCACCGCAGTCATTGACAGTCGACCTCTGTGTATTTCCTGCAACCTGAAAGCACTGAGTTTACAGGCCTGATTATGAGGCGGATGCAGTCACGACACCCACTTGCAGCATCTGAGGAATGTGTGGCAGGTGCAGTTTCTCCATCAGGGTATGGCAGTGTGAGCAGAGCAACTGTGCTTCTTTGAACGCAGGCGATTTCAGCCGTGTGTGGATTGATGGATTGGTATGGTATACCGCCACACGGGATGCCAATGGTCAGTATACCGACATCTGCATCCGGAGCGGTGGAATGCCGGCAGGGGGGTGAGCGCAACGAGGCCCCTTGCGGGCTGTATTCTGCCTCTATGGGTGTCATGGAGACCCATAGAGGGGGAATCGCCTACCTCGCCGGTATACCAGTGGCGGAATGTTGCCCCAGTCAGGATCCCGGCGTCGGTATTGTGACAGCCAGGATACCGATGAACGGTATGCTGACCTCATACCGGTAGATAGCCAGTAAAACATTCAACACCAGATGGTCATCATGAATAGGTCTACAGGTTTAAAAGTTCTACATTCAAATGGTCAACACAAAAAAGGTCCAATATTTCGTCCCCTCCTGTAGCCTAACCCTTACCTCCCCCTCTTCTAGGCTAATCCTATCACTCCCCCTCCCCCAGCTTAACCCTAACTCTCCCCCTAGTGCCTAACCCTTACCTCCCCCTAGTGCATGAACCTAACCATCCCCTCCTGCAGCCTTACTCTAACCCTCCCCCTAGTGCCTAACCATAACCTCCCCCGTTTCCAGCCTTATTCTAACCTCCTCCTCCTGCAGCCTAACCCTTACCTCCCCCTAGTGCCTAACCCTCCCCCTATAGCCTAACTCTAACCATCCCCTAATGCAGTCTTCCCCCTAAGCTCTCCTCCCTGCAGTTTAACCTAGGCTCTCCCCCTCCCTATAGTGTAACCATAACCTCCCCTCCTGCACCCTAGCCCTCCCCCTAGTGCCTATCCCACCCACTAATGCATAAGCTAACCTCCCCCCTCCTGCAGCCTAACCCTAGTGCCTAACCCTCTCCCTCCTGCAGCTTAACCATAACCCTCCCCCAGGTGCCTAACCGTGCCCTCCTGTAGCCTAACCCTAGCCCTCCCCTCCTGTAGCCTAACCCTAGCCCTCCCCTCCTGTAGCCTAATCCTAGCCCTCCTGTAGCCTAACCCTAGCCCTCCCCTCCTGTAGCCTAACCCTTGCCCTCCCCTCCTGTAGCCTAACCCTAGCCCTCCCCTCCTGTAGCCTAACCCTAGCCCTCCCCTCCTGTAGCCTAACCCTATCCCTCCCCTCCTGTAGCCTAACCCTAGCCCTCCCCTCCTGTAGCCTAACCCTAGCCCTCCCCTCCTGTAGCCTAACCCTAGCCCTCCCCTCCTGCAGCCTAACCCTAGCCCTCCCCTCCTGCAGCCTAACCCTAGCCCTCCCCTCCTGCAGCCTAACCCTAGCCCTCCCCTCCTGTAGCCTAACCCTCCCCTCCTGTAGCCTAACCCTCCCCTCCTGTAGCCTAACCCTAGGCCTCCCCTCCTGTAGCCTAACCCTAGGCCTCCCCTCCTGCAGCCTAACCCGAGCCCTCCCCTCCTGTAGCCTAATCCTAGCCCTTCCCTCCTGTAGCCTAACCCTAGCCCTCCTCTCCTGCAACCTAACCCTAGCCCTCCTCTCCTATAGCCTAACCCTAGCCCTCCCTTTCTGCAGCCAAACCTAGCCCTCCCCTCCTGTAGCCTAACCCTAGCCCTCCCCTCCTGTAGCCTAACCCTAGCCCTTCCCTCTTGTAGCCTAACCCTAGCCCTCCTCTCCTGCAACCTAACACTAGCCCTCCTCTCCTGCAACCTAACCCTAGCCCTCCTCTCCTGTAGCCTAACCCTAGCCCTCCCCTTCTGCAGCCTAACCCTAGCCCTTCCCTCCTGTAGCCTATCCCCAGCCCTCCCCTCCTGTAGCCTAACCCTAGCCTTCCCCTCCTGCAGCCTAACCCTAGGCCTCCCCTCCTGTAGCCTAACCCTCCCCTCCTGTAGCCTAACCCTAGGCCTCCCCTCCTGTAGCCTAACCCTCCCCTCCTGTAGCCTAACCCTAGCCCTCCCCTCCTGTAGCCTAATCCTAGCCCTTCCCTCCTGTAGCCTAACCCTAGCCCTCCCCTCCTGCAGCCTAACCCTAGCCCTCCCCTCCTGTAGCCTAACCCTACCCCTCCCCTCCTGCAGCCTAACCCTAGCCCTCCCCTCCTGCAGCCTAATCCTAGCCCTCCCCTCCTGTAGCCTAACCCTAGCCCTCCCCTCCTGTAGCCTAACCCTAGCCCTCCCCTCCTGTAGCCCAACCCTAGCGCTCCCCTCCTGTAGCCTAACCCTAGCCCTCCCCTCCTGTAGCCTAACCCTAGCCCTCCCCTCCTGTAGCCTAACCCTAGCCCTTCCCTCCTGTAGCCTAACCCTAGCCCTCCCCCCCTGTAGCCTAACCCTAGCCCTTCCCTCCTGTAGCCTAACCCTAGCCCTCCTCTCCTGTAGCCTAACCCTAGCCCTCCCTTTCTGCAGCCAAACCCTAGCCCTCCCCTCCTGTAGCCTAACCCTAGCTCTTCCGTCCTGTAGCCTAACCCTAGCCCTCCTCTCCTGTAGCCTAACCCTAGCCCTTCCCTCCTGTAGCCTAATCCTCCTCTCCTGCAACCTAACCCTAGCCCTCCTCTTCTGCAACCTAACCCTAGCCCTCCTCTCCTGTAGCCTAACCCTAGCCCTCCCTTTCTGCAGCCTAACCCTAGCCCTCCCCTCCTGTAGCCTAACCCTAGCCCTTCCCTCCTGTAGCCTAACCCTAGCCCTTCCGTCCTGTAGCCTAACCCTAGCCCTTCCGTCCTGTAGCCTAACCCTAGCCCTCCTCTCCTGCAACCTAACCCTAGCCCTCCTCTCCTGCAACCTAACCCTAGCCCTCCTCTCCTGCAACCTAACCCTAGCCCTCCTCTTCTGCAACCTAGCCCTCCTCTCCTGCAACTTAACCCTAGCCCTCCCCTCCTGTAGCCTAACCCTAGCCCTCCCCTCCTGCAGCCTAATCACTAACCCTCCCCCAAGTGCCTAACCCTCTCTTTCTATAGCCTTACCCTGATTGTCCCCTCCTGCAGCCTTACTCTAACCCTCCCCCAAGTGCCTAACTCTAACCCTCCCCTCCAGTAGCCTTACCTTACTTAGCCACCAAGTGCTTAACACTGTCTAATCCTAAAAGTCCTGAAAACTGTGTGTCAAGCTTTTTTATGTCAACCATTTGAATGTCAACCCTTTTATCCTGTCGACCCAAGTCACTGTCGGCCAATTACCTGTTGACATTTTGACCCTGTTGACTTATTCACTGTTGACCATCTAGTATCGACCTTTTCACCGTTGATCTTACATCCAGATACCCTTTCAGCTACACGCCCGCATCTGATTGGCACCCCCCGTTACCTTCCAGGAGCGCCCACTAAAATTTACAGGCCATGCGTCAGATTCTGTGCTGCGTCTCTGTGCGCAATAGGGACGTATGCGCGGTACACATCTGCGGGCTTAAAGTATCATCCATTTTGCGTGCAACGTGGACAATGCACCCGCCTCTGTATAAGGCCTAATGTGTTAACGCTGCTTTCATGATCTGTAATCCCGGCGTGTAAGGACAGACTGCGACAGACCAACAACCGGGTCCTGGAAACAACAGCGTTCATCTAGCGTACATGAGATTCACAAACCCCTCTAATCTCCTGCGATTTATCAGACACTGGCTGTAGAAATAAAGTGGCCTCTACTGAGAATGTGTATAATCTATCTGTGTAACCCTCGCTTGCACTTCCCACACTAGGCGCTCAGGTAACATCTGTCCGTATTAGTAAGAGGGTTTGATGACACTTCATAGTGATGCGGCGGAGAACCTCGTTGCGGGAATGTGTATATCGAGGTCACTGTCCGGTATATATAATTGCAATAAAGGTGGCTATTTCTCTAACGTCCTAGTGGATGCTGGGGACTCCGTCAGGACCATGGGGATTAGCGGCTCCGCAGGAGACAGGGCACAAAAATAAAGCTTTAGGATCAGGTGGTGTGCACTGGCTCCTCCCCCCATGACCCTCCTCCAAGCCTCAGTTAGGTTTTTGTGCCCGTCCGAGCAGGGTGCAATCTAGGTGGCTCTCCTAAAGAGCTGCTTAGAAAAAGTTTTTTAGGTTTTTTATTTTCAGTGAGTCCTGCTGGCAACAGGCTCACTGCTACGAGGGACTTAGGGGAGAGAAGTGAACTCACCTGCGTGCAGGATGGATTGGCTTCTTAGGCTACTGGACACCATTAGCTCCAGAGGGAGTCGGAACACAGGTCTCACCCTGGGGTTCGTCCCGGAGCCGCGCCGCCGACCCCCCTTGCAGATGCCGAAGTTGGAAGAGGTCCAGAAGCAGGCGGCAGAAGACTTTTCAGTCTTCCTGAGGTAGCGCACAGCACTGCAGCTGTGCGCCATTGTTGTCAGCACACTTCACACAGCGGTCACGGAGGGTGCAGGGCGTTGGGGGGGCGCCCTGGGCAGCAATGTATAATACCTTTTTTATGGCTAAAAATACATCACATATAGCCCTTGAGGCTATATGGATGTATTTAACCCCTGCCAAGATCTCACAGTCTCCGGAGAAGAGCCCGCCGAAATAGGGGGCGGGGCTTATTCTCCTCAGCACACAGCGCCATTTTCCTGCTCAGCTCCGCTGTGAGGAAGGCTCCCAGGACTCTCCCCTGCACTGCACTACAGAAACAGGGTAAAACAGAGAGGGGGGGCACTTTTTTGGCGATATTACTATATTTAAGCTGCTATAAGGATACAACACTTATATAGGGTTGTTCCCATATATATTATAGCGCTTGGGTGTGTGCTGGCAAACTCTCCCTCTGTCTCCCCAAAGGGCTAGTGGGGTCCTGTCTTCAATAGAGCATTCCCTGTGTGTCTGCTGTGTGTCGGTACGTGTGTGTCGACATGTATGAGGACGATGTTGGTGTGGAGGCAGAGCAATTGCCGATAATGGTGATGTCACCCCCTAGGGAGTCGACACCGGAATGGATGGCTTTGTTTATGGAATTACGTGATAATGTCAGCACATTACAAAAATCAGTTGACGACATGAGACGGCCGTCAAACCAGTTGGTACCTGCCCAGGCGTCTCAGACACCGTCAGGGGCTGTAAAACGCCCTTTACCTCAGTCGGTCGACACAGACCCAGACACGGACACTGAATCTAGTGTCGACGGTGAAGAAACAAACGTATTTTCCAGTAGGGCCACACGTTATATGATCACGGCAATGAAGGAGGCTTTGCATATCTCTGATACTACAAGTACCACAAAAAGGGGTATTATGTGGGGGGTGAAAAAACTACCTGTAGTTTTTCCTGAATCAGAGGAATTGAATGATGTATGTGATGAAGCGTGGGTTAACCCAGATAGAAAAGGGCTAATTTCAAAAAAGTTATTGGCATTATACCCTTTCCCGCCAGAGGTTAGGGCGCGCTGGGAAACACCCCCTAAGGTGGATAAGGCGCTCACACGCTTATCAAAACAAGTGGCGTTACCGTCTCCTGATACGGCCGCCCTCAAGGATCCAGCTGATAGGAGGCTGGAAACTACTCTAAAAAGTATATACACACATACTGGTGTTATACTGCGACCAGCCATCGCCTCAGCCTGGATGTGCAGTGCTGGAGTGGTCTGGTCGGATTCCCTGACTGAAAATATTGATACCCTGGATAGGGACAGTATTTTACAGACTTTAGAGCAATTAAAGGATGCTTTTCTTTATATGCGAGATGCTCAGAGGGATATTTGCACTCTGGCATCGAGAGTAAGTGCGATGTCCATATCTGCCAGAAGAAGTTTATGGACACGACAGTGGTCAGGTGATGCGGATTCCAAACGGCATATGGAAGTATTGCCGTATAAAGGGGAGGAATTATTTGGCGTCGGTCTATCGGATTTGGTGGCCACGGCAACTGCCGGGAAATCCACCTTTTTACCTCAGACCCCCTCCCAACAGAAAAAGACACCGTCTTTTCAGCCGCAGTCCTTTCGGTCCTATAAGAACAAGCGGGCAAAAGGACAGTCATATCTGCCCCGAGGCAGAGGAAAGGGTAAGAGAGGGCAGCAAGCAGCTCCTTCCCAGGAACAGAAGCCCTCCGCGGGTTCTGCAAAGCCCTCAGCATGACGCTGGGGCTTTACAAGCGGACTCAGGAACGGTGGGGGGTCGACTCAAGAATTTCAGCGCGCAGTGGGCTTGCTCACAGGTGGACCCCTGGATCCTGCAGGTAGTATCTCAGGGTTACAGGTTGGAATTCGAGAAGTCTCCCCCTCGCCGGTTCCTAAAGTCGGCTTTGCCAACGTCTCCCTCAGACAGGGCGACGGTATTGGAAGCCATTCACAAGCTGTTTTCTCAGCAGGTGATAGTCAAGGTACCCCTCCTACAACAGGGAAAGGGGTATTACTCCACGCTATTTGTGGTACCGAAGCCGGACGGCTCGGTAAGACCTATTCTAAATCTGAAATCTTTGAACCTGTACATACAAAAATTCAAGTTCAAGATGGAATCACTCAGAGCAGTGATAGCGAATCTGGAAGAAGGGGACTTTATAGTGTCCCTGGACATAAAAGATGCTTACCTGCATGTCCCAATTTGCCCTTCACATCAAGGGTACCTCAGGTTCGTGGTGCAAAACTGTCATTATCAGTTTCAGACGCTGCCGTTTGGATTGTCCACGGCACCTCGGGTCTTTACCAAGGTAATGGCCGAAATGATGATTCTTCTGCGAAAAAGAGGCGTATTAATTATCCCTTACTTGGACGATCTCCTGATAAGGGCAAGGTCCAGAGAACAGCTGGAGGACGGAGTAGCACTAACCCAAGTAGTGCTGCAACAACACGGGTGGATTCTGAATTTTCCAAAATCTCAGTTGACCCCGACAACACGTCTGCTGTTCCTGGGAATGATTCTGGACACGGTTCAGAAAAAGGTGTTTCTTCCGGAGGAGAAAGCCAAGGAGTTATCCGAACTTGTCAGGAACCTCCTAAAACCAGGAAAAGTGTCTGTGCATCAATGCACAAGAGTCCTGGGAAAGATGGTGGCTTCTTACGAAGCAATCCCATTCGGCAGATTCCACGCACGAACTTTTCAGTGGGATCTGCTGGACAAATGGTCCGGGTCGCATCTGCAGATGCATCAGCGGATAACCTTATCGCCACGGACAAGGGTGTCTCTTCTGTGGTGGTTGCAGAGTGCTCATCTGTTAGAAGGCCGCAGATTCGGCATACAGGACTGGGTCCTGGTGACCACGGATGCCAGTCTGAGAGGCTGGGGAGCGGTCACACAGGGAAGAAACTTCCAGGGAGTATGGTCAAGCCTGGAGATGTCTCTTCACATAAATATACTGGAGCTAAGAGCGATTTACAATGCTCTAAGCCTGGCAAAACCCCTGCTTCAGGGTCAGCCGGTGTTGATCCAGTCGGACAACATCACGGCAGTCGCCCACGTAAACAGACAGGGCGGCACAAGAAGCAGGAGAGCAATGGCAGAAGCTGCAAGGATTCTTCGCTGGGCGGAAGATCATGTGATAGCACTGTCAGCAGTGTTCATTCCGGGAGTGGACAACTGGGAAGCAGACTTCCTCAGCAGACACGATCTACACCCGGGAGAGTGGGGACTTCATCCAGAAGTCTTCCACATGATTGTGAACCGTTGGGAAAAACCAAAGGTGGATATGATGGCGTCTCGCTTCAACAAAAAACTGGACAGGTATTGCGCCAGGTCAAGAGACCCTCAGGCAATAGCTGTGGACGCTCTGGTAACACCGTGGGTGTTCCAGTCAGTGTATGTGTTTCCTCCTCTGCCTCTCATACCCAAAGTACTGAGAATTATACGGCAAAGGGGAGTAAGAACGATACTCGTGGCTCCGGATTGGCCAAGAAGAACTTGGTACCCGGAACTTCAGGAGATGCTCACGGAAAATCCGTGGCCTCTACCTCTAAGACGGGACCTGATTCAGCAGGGACCGTGTCTATTCCAAGACTTACCGCGGCTGCGTTTGACGGCGTGGCGGTTGAACGCCGAATTCTAAGGGAAAAAGGCATTCCGGAAGAGGTCATTCCTACACTGGTTAAAGCCAGGAAGGAGGTGACTGCACAACATTATCACCGCATTTGGAGAAAATATGTTGCGTGGTGCGAGGCCAGGAAGGCCCCCACGGAGGAATTTCAATTGGGTCGATTCCTACATTTCCTGCAAACAGGATTGTCTATGGGCCTCAAGTTGGGGTCCATTAAGGTTCAAATTTCGGCCCTGTCGATTTTCTTCCAGAAAGAATTGGCTTCAGTTCCTGAAGTCCAGACTTTTGTAAAAGGAGTACTACATATACAGCCCCCGGTTGTGCCCCCAGTGGCTCCGTGGGACCTTAATGTAGTTCTGGATTTTCTCAAATCCCATTGGTTTGAGCCACTCAAATCGGCGGATTTGAAATATCTTACATGGAAGGTAACCATGCTACTGGCCCTGGCTTCAGCCAGGAGAGTGTCAGAATTGGCGGCTTTATCGTATAAAAGCCCATATCTGATTTTCCATTCGGACAGGGCAGAACTGCGGACGCGTCCTCAGTTTCTGCCTAAGGTGGTGTCAGCGTTTCACCTGAACCAGCCTATTGTGGTGCCTGCGGCTACTAGCGATTTGGAGGATTCCAAGTTGCTGGACGTTGTCAGGGCATTGAAAATATATATTTCAAGGACGGCTGGAGTCAGAAAATCTGACTCGCTGTTTGTACTGTATGCACCCAACAAGCTGGGTGCTCCTGCTTCTAAGCAGACGATTGCTCATTGGATTTGTAGCACAATTCAACTTGCACATTCTGTGGCAGGCTTGCCACAACCTAAATCTGTCAAGGCCCATTCCACAAGGAAGGTGGGCTCATCCTGGGCGGCTGCCCGAGGGGTCTCGGCATTACAACTCTGCCGAGCAGCTACGTGGTCGGGGGAGAACACGTTTGTAAAATTCTACAAATTTGATACCCTGGCTGAGGAGGACCTGGAGTTCTCTCATTCGGTGCTGCAGAGTCATCCGCACTCTCCCGCCCGTTTGGGAGCTTTGGTATAATCCCCATGGTCCTGACGGAGTCCCCAGCATCCACTAGGACGTTAGAGAAAATAAGATTTTACTTACCGATAAATCTATTTCTCGTAGTCCGTAGTGGATGCTGGGCGCCCATCCCAAGTGCGGATTGTCTGCAATACTTGTACATAGTTATTGTTACAAAAAAATCGGGTTGTTCTTGTTGTGAGCCGTCTGTTCAGAGGCTCCTACGTTTGTCATACTGTTAACTGGGTTCAGATCACGAGTTATACGGTGTGATTGGTGTGGCTGGTATGAGTCTTACCCGGGATTCAATATCCTTCCTTATTGTGTACGCTCGTCCGGGCACAGTATCCTAACTGAGGCTTGGAGGAGGGTCATGGGGGGAGGAGCCAGTGCACACCACCTGATCCTAAAGCTTTATTTTTGTGCCCTGTCTCCTGCGGAGCCGCTAATCCCCATGGTCCTGACGGAGTCCCCAGCATCCACTACGGACTACGAGAAATAGATTTATCGGTAAGTAAAATCTTATTTTCTATGTGCACCTGTCACCTACACACAGCTGAATGATTTGATGAAGGTTACACGTTACTGATTTGGTGGCCGATTCATCCCGTAGCGTCTTTGAGGCACGGAGAAGGCAGCCGGTCTCCAATCACCAGGAGCCAGTGACCTTTGAGGCATTGACAACACAGTGCCTCATTGACGTAATGTCTTTCTGACGATTAACAGATCCTATTATCCACAAATCGTCTCTTAGCGCTGGTAATTGCGGCTGTATGGCGCACTTGCAGGGACTCTGTGATTTTTTTTGTTCACAGCCCCGTAGTGTTGCGTTAAGCAATCTGCGAGGGAAGGGTGTGGATCTGCTGTGTCATTGCTGATGGCTACACGTCGTCGTAGCGCCAGCTCGCCCCCTTCACACCTAATAGGGTTGAGCCCTTATAAATGAACGTATGTGACACCATCCTGGCATTGCCCATGAAAGGGTTCAATGACCGTCTTTTTGCTTCTGTTTTCTCGCTAGAAAGCGCTTTCAGCCAAGACGTGGAGGCCAAACAGTCCAATAACTATGAGGAAACCAACAGTAACTCCCAGCATTCCAGCGGTGAGTACATTGTAGATGGAAGGCCTCAGTAACTCACAGGGTGCTAGTTGTATTGATCTGTGGGATGGTCAGGAACGATTTCTGCAAAATATCCATCGTTCCTTTGCCAAAATAATACACCTGGAAGATGGAAGGGTCCCGGTACTTCGCTGTGGCTCAAGCCGTCCTAATATATGGGCAGCGCTAAAATGTGTCTCTCCAGAGTTGCGTCAGATGACGGAATTGATCTTTTTCAGAGCCGTCGTATGGCAGGATCCTAACTCGTGTTTGTGTCCTCCTTGCAGCTGGTTCCAGTCGGACACCCGCAGGGATGTCTGACCTGGTGGGAGGCGGCGGAGGGAGCCTGGCCAGTTGGCAGAAAGGTGAGTGGTGCTGAAATGCGAATTCAGTCCTAACATGGTGACATTGGGAGGAGCATACCGAGATCCACCACTGGGTGGTGCTATACCAGCAGAGGATAGAACAGCATAGGCCCTATGATAGTGTGGAATAGGCATTGTAAATATGAGATATTTGCATATATCTCTGAATTAGACCCACAGTACACTTAATTGGACGCTATGTGCCCCTCCGGTATTCCTGCTTTACTCGTGGAAAATGTATTTTATAGCATAGGAATACATCGAGTTAGAGTGCAAGCTCCTATGAAATGTACATTCATTCTGTTTCCTATTGGCCGGTACTTGCATATGATGGTTCTTTCTCATTTGCATGTAATAATATGGAGTTTATGATGACGTTACACTAAGAGCAACTTTAATATTTGTCATTTCAGAATCCACCAGTCCAATGATTTCGGGCCCGTTCCCCCTCATACAAGGTTTGTTTCTCGCTCCTCCTGCTTTCTACAGTACAGTGATCCGTGTGCTCCTACTTACGTGTAACATGTATTACAAGGGCCTCACACGTTGTGTTTTCTTATCCGTTCCCTAGATCAGTAAAACGCGCCAGTGTGACTTTGTCCTGTATTGTCCTCATACAGCTTATATGTTGCAGGGCTTTAGAATGGTTGAGCATAGGCCGTTGTATAATAGAGAGGTAGTTACTATGGTGAGGTATATCAGGAGTCACAGTAACGCCTTTATAGCAGCTAAAGTCAAGTTGTATTTAAGCTCTGGAGATCGCCATGGATACGGTGTGGACGCCATGCGCAGGACAAGGGCACGCTCAGCCGGACGGATTGGGGGTGGTCACAGCTTCGTATAATAGTGGTTACAGGATAGGATAATAATGCTTTACTGTCAGCTGTTTGAGGATAAATAATAATCTTACAGACCTGCGAATGGTGACAAAAATGGCCGTAAAACCTAACATTGAAGAAAGTTACAAAGAGAGAAGTATCTAAACTGCACATCCCTCACTGCCGCAGTGCGCACATTGATTTGTGATTCCGGTCGCAGTGAGGATTGTTTCACAAGTGATTGGCAGGGAGCGACTGTTTTGTGAAAGATAACGGGGCATGGCGGCAAGAAGGTGGGACTATTTTCAGGGCATGTATCAGTCACCAATTGCAATCCTGTCTGCTGGAATCGCGTCTGCGGCGTCTCACTTGCGGCTGCCATAGTGACCGTAGACGCATTCAGAGAGTCGGCGTCTCCCCGGATCTGCGTCGATAATATGTACGCCGTTGCCGGCAGCTACGAGGCCTCAGGTGGGACGTCTCTATACAAATCCCAGCGGCTGTAATATTAGCATATTTTTGCACATCCAAAAATGGCAACTGCGGTTGTATTAGCGTACCCAGTATATTGTGACAGCGCAGTTATCAGCCAATAGAGAAAGCTCCGCGATCCAAGCTAGGACAGGGTTATTGTCAGCCGGTTTCAGGGAATCTCCTTGGTACAAACACAGTAAACCCCGGTGAAATGGTAGAACCTTATATATTTTGATTGTCCTTGTCAGCCAGATGGAATAACTTCAGCATACAGCCGTGCAGTCTCCACCGTAACACATTAGCAGCAGTTACTGTTTAGCTTGGCACTGCCATAGCATGCCACCTTTCCAACAAGCCCGCTGTAACGGCCGTAGCCTCCGATAAGCATGGTTATTTTGCAGTGGATTAAACACCAGCCTAGCCGTGAAGTGGCAGCCACACAAGCTCACAGAATGAGACCACCAAGCGTGACGCACATAAAAGTAATCTGTCCTCGATTGCAATGCTTACCACCAAGTTACATGCTGCCCTTGGAAGCAACGTCAGCACAGAAACTGTTACTTAAGGAGCTTCACGGATTGGGTGTCCGCGACCGAGCAGCAGCACACAAGCCTCCGCTCACCATGCCGGGTATAGGATGGAAGGATGAATCCCGATGGTATCCGTGATCTACGCTCTCTAGATAGCCAGTCAGTAGGTCGACACCATATGGTTGACATGGTCAAAAGGTCGACAGGTAAAAGAACGTGTTTAAGGTTAATAGGTACAAAAGGTCACAGGTTCAAAGGTCAATATGACAATGGTCGACAAAAGTTTTTGGGGGTCTACATTGGCTTTAACCGTGGTCACATATCATGAAACTGAAAAACTACAAAAAAACAACCTGTGCCGACCTTTTTTTGTGTCAATCTTTTGACCCTGTCAACCTGTTGTGCCTGTCAATCTTTTTTTTACAGTCTACCTTGCAACATAATCCATATCAGCCATATGGTAAGTCTGACGTCCGGGTTTGGCAGATGCCAGGAGAAGACTGAATATGTAGAGTTTGGTGGAGGAGGGCTAACGGTCTAGGGCTGTATTTCATGGTTAGGCCTGGACACCTTAGTTCCAGTGTAGGTTCAACGTCCGTCCGTCCCTCTCTACTGCATGGCAATGCCCCTGCCCCCCCTTTCTTCCCAAAACACAAAGAGAGAGCCATCAAATAGTGGTTTACCAAGTTTGGGGTGTAAGAACTTTCCCTGGCCTCAGTCCCATCCAACACCTTCGGAATTAATTGGATCGCCGACTCTGAATGACTTGTTCGGCAATGTTCAGTAAGTAACGTGTTTCTGGCCTCGCGGTGTAGCGGTCTAGCGTCTTTTTCACTTGATTGTGCGTCTTAATAGCAATGAGATGCCACAAAGCCGCGTCACAAGACTGCACTGGTTTATTTGGTCTGCAACATTTGTATATCTGTGTGCGACTGAGTCTGAATCTGCATACGAAGTGCTACAATGCAGCGGGCCCTTTTTTTTTGCGACACGTTCCATTGTACTTTATGTACATATTCATTCTTAGTCGCACAGAGATATACAAGTGTCCTATTAATCAGTGCAGTCTCATGAAGCGGGGTTGTCGCATCGCATGGCCATTAAGACGCACGTTCAAGCAAAACAAATGCTCGAGATCGGGGACCCGGTGCACCGAGAAGTGCTCGGGGCAACGCCAGCAGAGGTCCTCTCGTGTGCAACTGACGTTACTTTACTTCTTGTTTATTGGCCGACGTGGAGGGCAAATAGCAAATAATCATCTTATTATCTCTGTTTTGATGTTTAAGGCAAAGGATGGAAGAAAAAAATTAAAAGGAAGGAGGAAACGAGTAACAAGTCTGTGAAAGAGGAGAAAAGCTGTAAAGCAGAAGGTAGGTCTAACGGCGGAGAGCGAACGCTTGTTACTTGTGTTCCCTGCGTATCCCCATAGACCTGCTGTAACACTGTGTTTTATCTGACCTTGCAAAAAGAAATATTAACTGTGTTTATCAAGGAAGGATATGTCATGTAGATAGTCGTGCATTTATGTTGGAGGCCAGATCCTATAGATCTGATACAGTATCTGGGGTATAATATAGAAGGTCGGTGAACTTGAGTAGGCTAAGGTAGGTGTGGATGACCTTAGAACATGCGGGAATGAGTCTGAAGTCCTGTTGTAGCACTCACATCCCAAAAATCATGCGGTATAGTCCCACGATCGCTGTGGCCATACTTCTACCAGAACATGGGGGTTATTACAGTTCATGAAAGGAGGGTAACCATACAGCCTTACTGTACATTAATGTAAGGTGCCGATACAGCCTGGGAATTAATTCCAGCTTATTGTATAGTCTTGGCCAAGTTCTATTTCCAGGCAGCCATATTGTAATGACTTTTCTGTCCGAGAACTCAAAATCAGTGTTATAGTCTAATGCAGAGGTTCCCAAACACAGTCCTTGGGACACTCCAGTAGTCCAGGTTTTAAGGATATCCATGCTTTGGCACAGGTGACTCCATTTAGTACCTTAGTTTCATTATACCATTTGTGCACAAGCAAGGATATCCCTAAAACCTGGACTGTTGGGGGTGCCTTGAGGACCACGTGTGGAAACCACTGGTCAAATTCCCAGCAAACTCGCCTGCACGGATGTTCCAGTATATGCAGATTTGTCACACAAGTTCTATTTTATTTCTTGTAATTAGACCTGTGCTTAATCACTTAAGCTGACCAGCTGTCCATCGGCGGCTAAATCGGACAATGGGGGTCATTCCGAGTTGTTCGCTCGCAAGCTGCTTTTAGCAGCTTTGCACACGCTACGCCGCCGCCTACTGGGAGTGAATCTTAGCTTATCAAAATTGCGAACGAAAGATTCGCAATATTGCGAAAATACTTCTCTGTGCAGTTTCTGAGTAGCTCGAGACTTACTCTGCCAGTGCGAACAGTTCAGTGCTTGTCGTTCCTGGTTTGACGTCACAAACACACCCAGCGTTCGCCCAGACACTCCTCCGTTTCTCCAGCCACTCCCGCGTTTTTCCCAGAAACGGTAGCGTTTTTTCACACACTCCCATAAAACGGCCAGTTTCCGCCCAGAAACACCCACTTCCTGTCAATCACATTACGATCACCAGAACCAAGAAAAAATCTTGTAATGCCGTGAGTAAAATACCTAACTGCATAGCAAATTTACTTGGCGCAGTCGCACTGCGGACATTGCGCATGCGCATTAGCGACTAATCGCTCCGTTGCGAGAAAAAAATAACGAGCGAACAACTCGGAATGAGGGCCAATATATGGTTTTCCAGGTCTTATTTAGCTTCATTGCGGTTGCACAATGACCGTACACTGTCTTCCATATATTTTGTCCACAATCACAACATCCAAAGTCCTTACATAGACCGTATAACGTCAACAGGTAGAAAAAAATCGAAGTGTTCAGAATGTTGACACTGACAGAATGTCGACAATTTTCACAGTGTTGACTCGTACATACTGTAATGTCAGCACCCAATTTTAATAGTAACTCGAAAATTTTTGTTGCCGATGTTTTGCTGTATCGACAAGTTTTAACCATGTCGGCGTTATGATATGCAATATTATGGCATTGGCCTTTTTGCTGCTGACATTGCAATTGTCGACATAAGTCACTACATTCCCTGAACAATCTGGAATATCGCCCTCATCTTTACTTACCGGTTTTGTAGAAATCATTATCCGGGTGTTTGGGGGCCACACAAGCTCCGACGTTGGACCAGGTGTCCGATAGTGATTGCGTGTTTTGCGGAGTGTTGGCGGCTGCATGTTACAGGCAGGAAAAACAGAAAATGCAGGTGCACACTTCAAGCACTAAGTATACTAATAACCAGAACAATTATAATTAACTCTACAATTTAATATGAAGTAATAATTAGGGTTCTTAGTACACGTTTGGCCAAATAATACGAGCCCACCTATCACGACAAGGTGAACCTTTACCATGTGGGTCCCTAATACTGATACTACTGTATGATATGGGTACATATTGTGCAACTCTATGCATACTGTATGTGGGTAAACTGTTTGGCATTCATGGATTTGTGAATATTTTATTTGTAATTTAAGTCTTATCGGTCATCATCAAACTGGCTTTTCAAAGCTGTAATTAACCTGCCAATTGCTGATTATTTAGCCGACTACCTGGAATTAGTAGATAGAATCAGCCTGCCAGATAACGGTGAGAAGCCAAATAATATTGCTTCACCTTGCGCAATTCCAACATTCCATGTGTGGGGTGATTCGGTTTATTCTGTTGTTTTTTTATTTTGCAGTAAATGCTAAAATAAAAAAAATTACACAACCCCGTCCCAACATATAGAATATGTTACATGTGCATGTAACATATTCCTGCGGAAGTGCAGTGGGCGGGGCATATGGAATGTTGTGGCTTCAGACGTCACTCCCTGGTGCATAACAAGCCCCAGATCAAAGTGTTCCGTCTGCTCCCTTCGGCGAGGGCCACTGTTATAGTGTATACAACTTTTTGGTCTATTTTGCATGTTTTACCCAAAAGTAAAAAAAATCCTCAAAGATGGGCTTTTCAGGTACTCTGCCATTTGGAGCGTTATTGGTTTTTTTTTTTTTTTTTTTTACTGTTTACCTACGGACCTTGAAATCTTAAATGTTCTTTAGGTAGGCTCCTCTAATCATTTCTCAGTATAATTCTATTTTCTCTGACGTCCTAGTGGATGCTGGGGACTCCGTAAGGACCATGGGGAATAGCGGCTCCGCAGGAGACTGGGCACAGCTAAGAAAGATTTAGGACTACCTGGTGTGCACTGGCTCCTCCCACTATGACCCTCCTCCAGACTTCAGTTAGAATCCTGTGCCCGGTTGAGCTGGATGCACACTAGGGCTCTCCTGAGCTCCTAGAGAGAAAGTATATTTTAGGTTTTTTATTTTACAGTGAGATCTGCTGGCTACAGACTCACTGCAGCGAGGGACTAAGGGGAGAAGAAGCGAACCTACCTAACTGGTGGTAGCTTGGGCTTCTTAGGCTACTGGACACCATTAGCTCCAGAGGGATCGACCGCATGGAACCGGCCATTGGTGTTCGGTCCCGGAGCCGCGCCGCCGGCCCCCTTACAGAGCCAGAAGCAAGAAGAATCCGGAAAATCGGCGGCAGAAGACATCAGTCTTCACCAAGGTAGCGCACAGCACTGCAGCTGTGCGCCATTGGTCCTCATACACACTTCACACTCCGGTCACTGAGGGTGCAGGGCGCTGGGGGGGGGCGCCCTGTGAAGCAATAAATACACCTTGGCTGGCAAATATATCACAATATATAGCCCCAGAGGCTATATATGTGATAAATACCCCTGCCAGAATCCATAAAAAAGCGGGAGAAAAGTCCGCCGAAAAAGGGGCGGAGCTATCTCCCTCAGCACACTGGCGCCATTTCTCCCTCACAGCTCCCCTGGAAGACAGCTCCCTGGCTCTCCCCTGCAGTCTACACTACAGAAAAGGGTAAAAAAGAGAGGGGGGGCACTAAATTTAGGCGCAATATACATATAGCAGCTATAAGGGGATATAATTTAGTTAATCCCTGATTTATATAGCGCTCTGGTGTGTGCTGGCATACTCTCTCTCTGTCTCCCCAAAGGGCTTTGTAGGGTCCTGTCTTCTGTCAGAGCATTCCCTGTGTGTGTGCGGTGTGTCGGTACGGCTGTGTCGACATGTTTGATGAGGAGACTTATGTGGAGGAGGAGCAGGTGCCTATAAATGTGTTGTCACCCCCTGCGGGGCAGACACCGGAGTGGATGGACTTGTGGAAGGAATTACGCGAAAGTGTCGACTCCTTACATAAAAAATTTGACGACATGCCAAATGCGGGGCAGCCGGCTTCTCAGCCCGTGCCTGCCCAGACGTCTCAAAAGTCATCAGGGGCTCTAAAACGCCCGCTACCTCAGATGGCAGACACAGATGTCGACACGGATACTGATACCAGTGTCGACGACGAAGAAACTGATGTAATGTCCAATAGGGCCACTCGTTATATGATTGAGGCAATGAAAAATGTTTTACACATTTCTGAGGTGACCCCAGGTACCACAAAAAAAGGGTATTATGTTTGGGGAGAAAAAACTACCAGTAGTTTTTCCCCCTTCTGAAGAATTGAATGAAGTGTGTGAACTAGTGTGGGCTTCCCCCGATAAAAAATTGGTAATTTCAAAAAAATTATTAATGGCGTACCCTTTCCCGCCAGAGGATAGGTCACGTTGGGAAACACCCCCTAGGGTGGATAAAGCACTTACGCGCTTATCAAAAAAGGTGGCACTGCCGTCCCAGGATACGGCCGCCCTAAAGGAACCTGCTGACAGAAAGCAGGAGGCTCTCCAGAAAGCTATATATACACACACTGGTATTATACTGAGACCAGCTATTGCCTCGGCATGGATGTGCAGTGCTGCAGCTGCATGGTCAGACTCCCTGTCAGAAAACATTGACACCCTAGACAGGGACACTATATTGCTAAACGTAGAGCATATTAAAGACGCTGTCTTTTACATAAGAGATGCACAGAGGGATATTTGCCGGCTGGCATCAAAGATAAGTGCACTGTCCATTTGTGCCAGGAGAGGGTTATGGACCCGGCAGTGGACAGGTGATGCAGATTCTAAAAGGCACATGGAAGTTTTGCCTTATAAGGGTGAGGAGTTGTTCGGGGATGGTCTTTCAGACTTAGTGTCCACAGCAACAGCTGGGAAGTCAGCATTTTTGCCACATGTCCCCTCCCAACCAAAGAGAGCACCGTATTATCAGGTGCAGTCCTTTCGCCCCCAAAAGAGCAGACGGGGTAGAGGCGCGTCCTTTCTGCCCAGAGGCAGAGGTAGGGGAAAAAAGCTGCAGCATACAGCCACTTCCCAGGAACAAAAGTCCTCCCCCGCTTCTTCTGCTAAGTCCGCCGCATGACGCTGGGGCTCAGCAGGCGGAGCCAGGTACGGTGGGGGGCCGTCTCAAAAACTTCAGCAATCAGTGGGCTCGCTCACAGGTAGATCCCTGGATCCTTCAAGTGGTATCTCAGGGGTACAGGCTGGAATTCAAGACATCCCCCCCCCCCCCCCCCCCCCCGCCGTTTCCTCAAATCTGCCTTACCAACGACTCCTTCAGAAAGGGAGGCTGTGTTAGAGGCAATTCACAAGCTGTATTCCCAGCAGGTGATAGTCAAGGTGCCCCTACTTCAACAAGGACGGGGTTACTATTCCACAATGTTTGTGGTACCGAAACCGGACGGTTCGGTGAGACCCATTTTAAATTTGAAATCCTTGAACACGTATTTAAGAAAATTCAAGTTCAAGATGGAATCGCTCAGGGCGGTTATTGCAAGCCTGGAAGAGGGAGATTACATGGTATCTCTGGACATCAAGGATGCTTACCTGCATGTCCCCATTTACCATCCTCACCAGGAGTACCTCAGATTTGTGGTACAGGATTGTCATTACCAATTCCAGACGTTGCCGTTCGGCCTGTCCACGGCACCGAGGGTATTTACCAAGGTAATGGCCGAAATGATGATACTCCTTCGGAAAAAGGGTGTTTTAATTATCCCATACTTGGACGATCTCCTGATAAGGGCGAGGTCCAGAGAGCAGTTGTTGGTCGGCGTAGCATTATCTCAGGAGGTGCTACACCAGCACGGTTGGATTCTGAATATTCCAAAGTCTCAGCTGGTTCCGGCGACACGTCTACTGTTCCTGGGGATGATTCTGGACACAGTCCAGAAAAAAGTGTTTCTCCCAGAGGAGAAAGCCAAGGAGCTGTCATCTCTAGTGAGAGGCCTCCTGAAACCAAAACAGGTGTCGGTGCATCATTGCACGCGAGTCCTGGGAAAGATGGTAGCTTCCTACGAAGCGATTCCATTCGGCAGGTTCCATGCCAGAACCTTTCAGTGGGACCTGTTGGACCAATGGTCCGGATCGCATCTTCAAATGCATCGGTTGATAACCCTGTCTCCAAGGACCAGGGTGTCTCTGCTGTGGTGGCTGCAGAGTGCTCATCTCAGAGAGGGCCGCAGATTCGGAATACAGGACTGGGTCCTGGTGACCACGGATGCCAGCCTTCGGGACTGGGGTGCAGTCACACGGGGAAGAAACTTCCAAGGACTTTGGTCAAGTCAGGAGACTTCCCTACACATAAATGTTCTGGAACTGAGGGCCATTTACAATGCCCTAAGTCAAGCAAAGCCCCTGCTTCAAAACCAGCCGGTTCTGATCCAGTCAGACAACATCACGGCAGTCGCCCATGTAAATCGACAGGGCGGCACAAGAAGCAGGACGGCGATGGCAGAAGCCACAAGGATTCTCCGATGGGCGGAAAATCACGTGTTAGCACTGTCAGCAGTGTTCATTCCGGGAGTGGACAACTGGGAAGCAGACTTCCTCAGCAGGCACGACCTCCACCCGGGAGAGTGGGGACTTCATCCAGAAGTCTTCCAACTGATTGTAAACCGTTGGGAAAAGCCACAGGTGGACATGATGGCGTCCCGCTTAAACAAAAAGCTAGAAAAATATTGCGCCAGGTCAAGAGACCCTCAGGCGATAGCTGTGGACGCTGTAGTGACACCGTGGGTGTACCAGTCGGTTTATGTGTTCCCTCCTCTTCCTCTCATACCCAAGGTACTGAGGATAATAAAGAAAAGAGGAGTAAGAACTATTCTCATTGTTCCAGATTGGCCAAGAAGGTCTTGGTACCCGGAACTTCAAGAATTAATCTCAGAGGACCCATTGCCTCTGCCGCTCAGACAGGACCTGCTGTTGCAGGGGCCCTGTCTGTTCCAAGACTTACCGCGGCTGCGTTTAACGGCATGGCGGTTGAACACCGGATCCTAAAAGAAAAGGGTATTCCGGAGGAAGTCATTCCTACGCTTATTAAAGCTAGAAAAGATGTAACCGTACAACATTATCACAGCATATGGCGAAAATATGTTGCGTGGTGTGAGGCCAGGAAGGCCCCAACGGAGGAATTCCAGCTAGGTCGATTTCTGCACTTCCTACAGTCAGGGGTGACTATGGGCCTAAAACTGGGTTCCATTAAGGTCCAGATTTCGGCTCTGTCGATTTTCTTACAAAAATAACTGGCTTCACTGCCTGAAGTTCAGACATTTGTTAAGGGAGTGCTGCATATTCAGCCTCCTTTTGTGCCTCCAGTGGCACCGTGGGACCTCAACGTGGTGTTGGGTTTCCTAAAGTCACATTGGTTTGAGCCACTCAAAACCGTGGATTTAAAATATCTCACGTGGAAAGTGGTCATGCTTTTGGCCTTGGCTTCGGCAAGGCTTGTGTCAGAATTGGCGGCTTTGTCATGTAAAAGCCCCTATTTGATTTTCCATATGGATAGGGCAGAATTGAGGACTCGTCCCCAGTTTCTTCCTAAGGTGGTATCAGCTTTTCACTTGAACCAACCTATCGTGGTGCCTGCGGCTACTAGGGACTTGGAGGACTCCAAGTTACTGGACGTAGTCAGGGCCTTGAAAATTTATGTTTCCAGGACGGCTGGAGTCAGGAAGACTGACTCGCTATTTATCCTGTATGCACCAAACAAGATGGGTGCTCCTGCTTCAAAGCAGACTATTGCTCGCTGGATTTGTAGCACAATTCAGCTTGCGCATTCTGTGGCTGGCCTGCCGCAGCCTAAATCTGTAAAAGCCCATTCCAGGAGGAAAGTGGGCTCATCTTGGGCGGCTGCCCGAGGGGTCTCGGCTTTACAACTTTGCCGAGCAGCTACTTGGTCAGGGGCAAACATGTTTGCAAAATTCTACAAATTTGATACCCTGGCTGAGGAGGACCTGGAGTTCTCTCATTCGGTGCTGCAGAGTCATCCGCACTCTCCCGCTCGTTTGGGAGCTTTGGTATAATCCCCATGGTCCTTACGGAGTTCCCAGCATCCACTAGGACGTCAGAGAAAATAAGAATTTACTCACCGGCAATTCTATTTCTCGTAGTCCGTAGTGGATACTGGGCGCCCGTCCCAAGTGCGGATTGTCTGCAATACTTGTATATAGTTATTGTTAACTAAAGGGTTATTGTTGAGCCATCTGTTGAGAGGCTCAGTTATATTTCATACTGTTAACTGGGTATAGTATCACGAGTTATATGGTGTGATTGGTGTGGCTGGTATGAGTCTTACCCGGGATTCAAAATCCTTCCTTATTGTGTCAGCTCTTCCGGGCACAGTATCCTAACTGAGGCTTGGAGGAGGGTCATAGTGGGAGGAGCCAGTGCACACCAGGTAGTCCTAAATCTTTCTTAGCTGTGCCCAGTCTCCTGCGGAGCCGCTATTCCCCATGGTCCTTACGGAGTCCCCAGCATCCACTACGGACTACGAGAAATAGATTTACCGGTGAGTAAAATCTTATTTAAAAGTGTTCTCATTTGTACAAGAAATGTTCCATGGTTGCAGATGTGAGTACCAGATGTTGTGGTGATCGGTACACTAGAGCTCCCAAGTACCCCGGGCTATTTCTAGGACTCACCATTTGGCTTTTAACACTGCAATAACCTCTACTCCATCTGCACATCCTGCCTAGATACCACCGGCACATGCGCCCCAGTGCTGCTGCCCCTCCTTATCCTTGATGCGCTGCAATAACCTCTACTCCATCTGCACATCCTGCCTAGATACCACCGGCACATGCGCCCCAGTGCTGCTGCCCCTCCTTATCCTTGATGCGCTGCAATAACCTCTGCTCCATCTGCACATCCTGCCTAGATACCACCGGCACATGCGCCCCAGTGCTGCTGCCCCTCCTTATCCTTGATGCGCTGCAATAACCTCTACTCCATCTGCACATCCTGCCTAGATACCACCGGCACATGCGCCCCAGTGCTGCTGCCCCTCCTTATCCTTGATGCGCTGCAATAACCTCTGCTCCATCTGTACATCCTGCCTAAATACCACCGGCACATGCGCCCCAGTGCTGCTGCCCCTCCTTATCCTTGATGCGCTGCAATAACCTCTACTCCATCTGTACATCCTGCCTAGATACCACCGGCACATGCGCCCCAGTGCTGCTGTCCCTCCTTATCCTTGATGCGCTGCAATAACCTCTGCTCCATCTGTACATCCTGCCTAGATACCACCGGCACATGCGCCCCAGTGCTGCTGCCCCTCCTTATCCTTGATGCGCTGCAATAACCTCTACTCCATCTGCACATCCTGCCTAGATACCACCGGCACATGCGCCCCAGTGCTGCTGCCCCTCCTTATCCTTGATGCGCTGCAATAACCTCTGCTCCATCTGTACATCCTGCCTAAATACCACCGGCACATGCGCCCCAGTGCTGCTGCCCCTCCTTATCCTTGATGCGCTGCAATAACCTCTACTCCATCTGTACATCCTGCCTAGATACCACCGGCACATGCGCCCCAGTGCTGCTGTCCCTCCTTATCCTTGATGCGCTGCAATAACCTCTGCTCCATCTGTACATCCTGCCTAGATACCACCGGCACATGCGCCCCAGTGCTGCTGTCCCTCCTTATCCTTGATGCGCTGCAATAACCTCTGCTCCATCTGTACATCCTGCCTAGATACTACCGGCACATGTGCCCCAGTGCTGCTGCCCCTCCTTATCCTTGATGTGCTGCAATAACCTCTGCTCCATCTGTACATCCTGCCTAGATACCACCAGCACGTGCGCCCCAGCTGCAATAACCTCTACTCCATCTGTACATCCTTCCTAAATACCACCGACACATGCAGCCTAGTGCTGCTTCCCCTCCTTATGCTTGATGCGCTGCAGTAACCTCCACTCCACCTGTACATGCTGCCTAGATACCACCGGCACATGTGCCCCAGCTGCAATAACCTCTACTCCATCTGTACATCTTGCCTAAATACCACCGGCACATGCACCCCAGTGCTGCTGCCCCTCCTTATCCTCGATGCACGTCACCTTTAAGCGTCAGCGTGTACGTTTCTGTATTGAAAGCTGCCTGAATGCTGCATGGTACCTGTTGTAAAAGGAGCTTGCACTCCATCGGAGGATTTGTCTTACAGCTGTTTCCTTATTGCTAAGGTGACTGATTTCTGCATTATTGGGAGACATTGTCTTCCAGGGGCATTCAGTCTAACATAGTAGCAGTGACTTGCCTAAAGAGCTTACAGTCGTCATGTTGGCTGTCCCTGGCCCGAGCAACGTTATGTCAGCGGTGTCTGTGTACAGTTGAGCTTTGTAATGGTGATTAATTCGGGAGCTTACAGCTTGGCACTACAGTATGAATCCTTGCCCCGAGCACCTTATCATTTATGGTAATTACAGTGTGCAAGGGCTTGTTGCTTAGTGATGTTGCAGGCTTATCCTCTGGGAAGCCAACATCACAAAGAGAGTAACCGAGGGCTGGGGCGCCCCGTGGAATGATATTCGTGGAGCTTACACTCTAGATTCCCTATCACATGTACACACACACACACACACACACACACACACACACACACATTACAGAGAGTGTATCAGTCACATCAGTCCCTGCCGCCGTGGAGCTTACACTCTTTGGGGCTGATTCACTTGTGGTTGGTATTTTGATGTGTTGCGATGACAGGTGATGTATGCGGCGCTTGTACCACAGCAACGGTCACAGTGCCCTTGGCGCCGAAGCTTGATTGACGAGTTGTGTACATTTTGGGGGAGGTGGTGCAGAAAACAGGAGTTGCGCCGGCCCAAGGGGCCAGTGTTGGCGTCTTCCAATGCATATTTAGTGGCCCTGGCTTGGTAGTTGTGGTATACTTAGGGTTACTCAGATGGCCGATGCCTGCACGATGGTGATCTGATGTCGCGCCTTAGGACACAGCAAGTAGATCACAGAAGCCGGCGGTGGGCGCCCTGTCATTGAAGATGCCTCCTGCGGCTTTTGCATAATCTTGCACAGCTGTACAGAGCCGCAGCGGCTGTGCAATAGACACATGGGCACACACACGCACTAGGGTTACGTTTTGCCCGAAGCCATTTCAACTTTCCAGTTTGTTTTTTTAGAGTATGGGAGGAAACCCATGCAAAAGTGAGTGTACGTATAAACTCCACACCGATGGGCAGTGTCGGGAATTGAACTCTAGGCCTCAGTGAGTTGAGTGAGTAATGCTAACCACTGCGCCGTCACTCTACCAGTTCTGTTATCACATTACGAACAGAAGTGGCTACTTCTATGGGTATTATGATGTTTAGTGATGGGGCAGCCACTTCGTGGGATTACGTCCATGTTAAAGCGCTCAGTCTCCCGCCTCCGTGCTGATAGGGCAGTCCCTGAGTGGGGGCAGAGACTCGGAGGAGACGGGCAGGGAGTTGAGCGCGAGGAGGCTTAGGAATAGAAGTATACTAACAGGGGTGAGAGCAGAGGAGCGGGGTGTGTTTTAGTGTATAATGTGGGTGTGCCACGCGCTGGTTGTAGATAGCATAAAGAAAACATTATCCGGCTCTGTGGCAGAAGTATGTTAAGGATTCTGATCTGTGGATAATGTTTGTTACTAGTTGCTTAATTAAAAATTGTCGAGTGTTGGCAAAACTCAGCCCACCTGCAGAGCCCCTTGCATGCATTACCCGAACTATATATAGGGTGCATTGGTCCAGTACAGAGATTGGTCAGGTATCATTTAGAGTTGACGGTCAATGTGGTGGCTAATGACCAAAGCTTGCCTGTCTCTGCATCCACGTGACCACATGGTACAGACATGGGGCACCGGACGCACCGTGGCATAGCTGCGGCGCACAAGTAATGTTCTCTCATTCCAGGACCTACTTAGTCATAACCTCTGGTATATCTCTACACACCCCTCATCAGTCACGGACAGGAAACTTCTATTAAAGACCAAATCCAACTATATATTGACTTTATTGCTCATAAAAGTAAAGTTCCTCCAAATGTACAAGACCTGTTTCGGTTTTTAAATTTGCGCAGTGCAGCGTTTGATACCATATTTGTCTTTAATAGCGACCCGGCCGGCCAACTGTAAATGATGCTCAACTGCATCATGTGACCACTTCTCTAGAGACAGCTCATGTCAAGCTTGACTCCTTCCCTCCCCCCCCACTTATAGGTCTTCAGGAGATGACATCTTGGAGTCTTATTTTTTTACATTTGTTTTTAGAGAAACAAGGGTGTTTCAAGGGGCATTCCCACCATGTTTACAAACAAAAAGGGCTTGTAGCGCCAAAAAAAACCCCTATTCTTTGCCGTATATAAGTAGATTGCATTGTGAGAAGTCTTTTTGAAACCCCCAATTGTTCTCTCACAGAACCGTACACTTGTGGGGCATGCGGAATACAGTTCCAGTTTTACAACAATCTCCTGGAGCACATGCAGTCTCATGCTGGTGAGAATACGTGCCAATTCATTGTCGTTTACTTGTAAAATAAAAAAATATATATATATATATATTGTCATTTAGGTTTTCTAGGGACTAGCATTGTATCGGGTTCCAAATTAGCTCCTTGATTGTAATCTGGTATATTCTGATTTATTAACTTGGTTAAAACTCAGGATTGAGAGGAGTAAAGCCATCCTGTTGGCTGAGGAGGGCCTGGCTTGTGAAAGGGCGGTCCGTGGACCTCCCAGACACGCGTGCTTTTATCTTCATTAATCGGGTGTGCTTGTGCAGGGTCATAGCTATTGTGGTCATCACATGTCCTAACTAACCCAGTACAGGCTCACTGGGCATTCTTGTGTGTTGCTGCTGTCATTGCGATCTTCTTCTTTTCTCCTTCAGTATCTACTCACGGGATCCAAATCTCTCTCTCTCGTTTTCTTCCTTTAGCTGACAATGAGAACAACATCGCCACCAACCAGTCCCGACCACTGCCGCCCTCCGAGGAAAACTGGAAGTCGCAACCCCAAAGAAACAACACAAACAACAGTACGTATCTGTGTGTGTGTGTGTGTGTGTGTGTGTGTGTGTGTGTGTGTGTGTGTGTGTGTCATAGTAACAGAAACTCATTCCCAACGCACCATGGAGGTTGCTATTTGGCGGGATGAACCAGTATTCAGCTGATAGATTGACTAGAAAAAACACTGTGGGGGATATTCGGTTAGCCGGGGTAATTTAATGCGGTTAATTGACACCGCCACCCCGCCCGCCACCGGGATATTCAGTTGTCCTCGTCAGGGATTTTGAGGCACGCATAACAAAATCCACCGATTACCAACCCTTACAGTCCCGTTTTATCGCAAAGACACATAGGTCCAGTATTTTATTCAATTGTTGTTTGCCCCGGCAGGCACTAGATGGCACCAAATGGAGCAATTCAATTGTTGCTACCTTTGGGCTCGCATGCAGCTGGTGGGGGGACACATTTCAGCTCGCAGCCTACTGAGGTGCGAGCTGAAAAGTGCTAAAACTATATGGTTTGGGCGGCTAAACTCAGTACTAATGGTGCACACAGTGGGGAACAATAGAATAGCTCAAGTGGGCACCCATTATGTTTGGGCGCCTACAAAACAATTGTATCGCCCCCTATGTGTTTCTGCCCGAAAATAGAAAATGTTTTGGCCGGAAGAAAAAAATGGTGTATAATTGGGTACGGGGGAAAAAAATCAGCGATAAAGGAGGAAGGGTTTTCACAGTTGAAAAATTTGGGAGTACGGGGGTCATTGTTACAAGATTATGCCTATACACTATTCTACAAAGCCTTAAGCTTTCCGTACATCTAGCAGTTTGAACAGTCACTGTGGTTGTTTTATTACCACTGGGTGTTTGGATTAAACAAATGGTGGCAAATCCTATTAATGTCCAATGGTGATCGTCCAGAACTGACACAATCGAGACAGACGATGAACACCATCTTTCGGTGGTCATCCAGCACTCCCTTTGGGGGAAAAAAGCGGCTACACAAATGTATATAGCTCCCTTAGAAATGAATGGCGGGAGCCTCTCCGTCGCTGTACAGGAAAGGGTCGGTGTTGCTGCGATCTCTACCTTATTCTAATACACATGGCCGGTGGCCAGACCGTACACTTTGGCTTTACCCTGTGACTCGGTGGGTACTGATGCACAGTAAGTGGAGAGCCTGGACTCCCAGCGCTGGTCAGCTGTCTTGGACGCGGCTCCCCTCTAACCCGTCTTCCGGACGCAGTGCCGGCAGTGTGCTAACAGTCCAGTAGCTTTTCAGTGTGTAAACAGGTTAACCCAACGCGTTTCATCACTCCATGTGACTTTTTCAAGGCAAGCTAGTTGGTGTCCACAGAGTACTTTTATCCCCTTGTCCTGTTCCACCCATTCATTTCTAAAGGAGCTATGTACGTTTGTGTGTTTAATGTTTCATATGTGGTTTAATTTTCACTCCGCTCACTGGAGTATGGCTCCGTTTTTAAGATGAACATGACCTGGCAACGTGTGTGTCGTCATCCGGCCGCTTAGCATGAGCGCAGGTGGAACAAATGCGTCCATTTAGGCAATCTCTGTTGATAGGCCAAATTGGGGAGGATCTGCCATGTGCATAGCGCAGCATTCAAACCAAATTCGTAGTTGATCGTTCAGAACTGTTTAGGCACGTAGCTGTGGCAGAACCCATTGAGGGAGACTTTAGGAATTTAATCGTTGTCTTATTTTTGTCCTATTTGTATTATTTTAGCAGCAGCAGTGGCAGTGGCTACAACAGCGTCTGCGGCACCGGTGCCAATCGCCAACAACTCTCTCCCTGAAAAGGAACGCCAGCACATTGCAGAACGACTGCTGAGGGTTATGTGCGCCGACCTCGGAGCCCTGAGCGTGGTCAACGGGAAGGACTTCCTCAAGCTAGCACAGACTCTCGTAGACACTGGAGCGCGTTACGGGTCTTTTTCTGTAAATGACATTTTGGGCAACATGAACACGCTGGCTTTGAAACATTTACCCCGAATGTACAACCAAGTGAAAGTCAAGGTGACCTGCGCCCTGGGGAGCAACGTCTGCTTAGGGATCGGGGTCACCTGCCACTCGCAAAGCGTGGGAACGGACTCCTGCTACGTACTAACTGCATACCAGGCCGAAGGGAACCAGATAAAACGCTACGTGCTGGGAATTAAAGACTTGGATAACAGAGACAGCGGAGAGTTCATCCACCAGTGGGTGCAGAATGTACTCTCGGAGTTTGTTATGTCGGAGATCAGGACAGTTTATGTGACGGACTGCAAGGTCAACTCTTCCGCTTTCTCCAAGGTTGGGACCTGTCTGCGTTGTTCGGCTTGCTCCTTGAACTCTGTGGTACAAAGCGTGTTAAACAAACGCACCTTGCAAGCTCGCAATATGCACGAGGTCATAGAACTTCTCAATGTTACAGAGGAGCTGGCTGGGTCCTCCGGAATTGCTAGGGAGACTTTTGGCTCCTTGGAGGAAAGCTGTCCCCCTCCCTGCTGGAACTCTGTGACGGACTCCCTCTTGCTTGTTCATGAGCGTTACGAGCAGATCTGTGAATTTTACAGCCGGGCAAAAAAGTTGAACATTATCCAAAATCTAAACAAACATCTACTGAGTAACTTAGCCGCTATACTAGCCCCGGTGAAGCAAGCGGTCATCGAGCTCAGCAACGAACGCAAACCAACCCTGCAGCTCGTTCTTCCCACCTACGTCAAGCTGGAGAAGCTCTTCACCTCGAAAGCTAATGACGCCGGAGTCATCAGCAAACTCTGCCACCTCTTCCTGGAAGCTTTGAAGGAGAACTTCAAGGTTGAGTCTGCCCACAAAGTGGCCATGATTTTGGACCCTCAGCAGAAACTACGTCCAGTTCCGCCATACCAACACGAGGAGATTATTGCTAAAGTCTGCGAGCTAATTAATGAAGTGAGAGATGGGGTGGAAGAGGCCGACTTTGAGACTCCAACCAAAAAACCCAGACAATCTACCGACACGACCAAAGTTCAGGAAGAGGACCGGTTGGGGAAAAATGAAGTTTATGACTATTTGCAGGAGCCTCTCTTTCAGGTGACACCTGACCTTTTTCAATACTGGTCGTCCGTTGCCCAAAAACACATCAAACTCTCCAAACTTGCCTTCTGGCTGCTGGCGGTGCCAGCTGTTGGCGCCCGGAGCGAATGTGTAAATATGTGCGAACAGACATTGCTTATTAAAAGGCGGAGACTTCTCAGCCCGGAAGACATGAATAAGATCATGTTTCTCAAATCAAATATGCTTTAAAAAAAGAAAAAAAAATTTTTGGAGCGGGGTATAACACTTATTTTAAATAAAACACTGTTCCAAAAAAAAAAGAAAAAGTGAATGACAAAAGGAATTCATGCTGAAAACACTGTGGACCTCAAAAAGGAGAAGCTAGGAACCAATTCCTTATTTTTTAGTTTTTTGCTGAACTAGAGAGACGCAGATTGGAATAATGTTTTTTGTTTTTTTGTTGGATTCGTAACAAGTTGCATAGAAACAACAGCGACTCGTTAACACTCCAGGCAGCTGACCTCCAAAGTCACTTGAAAATGCATTTCTACATTTCTCAAAATCGGTTTATCTCTACTTATAACAAGTATTTATTTTCAGGGTACTGACAGGGCCTTATTACATACAGTGTATGTGGGTAAGGCAACCTTCAAATCACAAAAATACAGAAAATACAATTTTATCTGGGAAAACAACCCCGTTAAGGGAACAATTTGGAGCCGTTAAATGACTTTAAGAACTAGATTGTCGTCGCTAAACTCCATTCCCTATTTTGTGTTAATGGTTTGAAGAATCTCTTAGGAATGAGTATTGTATATTCTAAAACGGAAAGTAACCCCCGTTGAATTGTTCTTCTTGGGGTTCTTGGTTTTCGTAAAAAAAATTTTTTTTTTTTTTTTTTTAGGTCTGTTCTCTAAACTACTGTATTCTAATTCTGCTGTTATAACTCACGTTCTTTGTTCACTGTTAATTTGTTTTATCCGAATAATATAAAGCTGTTTTAACACTTACGAACAGTCTGGAATGTAACCGTAAGAAAATGACAAGCGGCGATGGTGAATGTACACACTTGGGCTTTGTGGCGCACACTATAGCTGTAGCACAATTGTCTCTGTAATGCTGGGAGTCAGACACACTGACAGGCGTGGCGCCCTCTGCTGCTGGGAGGTAATTAGTGTGGTGGATGGGGATTTATGAAAGGCTTTTGAACTGTTTGAATTTAACTCTTAAGGGTCACGTATAAATCTAGGGTCGCTGAAAAATATATATATATATATATATATTTTTTTTTTGTTGTTCTTTTCTTGGATG
Organism: Pseudophryne corroboree; assembly: GCF_028390025.1. NCBI lineage: Eukaryota > Metazoa > Chordata > Amphibia > Anura > Myobatrachidae > Pseudophryne > Pseudophryne corroboree. Next base: position 28,472,353 of record NC_086451.1, read on the forward strand.
CAGGGTACCAGTTCTGATCTTCAGTTATTTAGTTGTACCCCCTCCAAACAAAACCTCTTCTGTAACAGAGATTTGTCACCTTATAGTGTCTTGTGCCCGCCACATAGAGTGGAGACCTTCAAGGTTTGGCATTATAGATATGTTCTGTGCATGGATAATATAGCCTATTTGGGCAACACCATATCAGTCAGATGGTTGCTAGAGAGAGAGAAAAAAAGTTGAGCTTGAGCCAAAAATATATATGTATACTGATCCGAATTATAATAAATATGACTTAAAGTTCCCGCTAATTTAAAATGTAAGGCTATTAGAAGTCACAGAGTTGTTCAAAAAAAGGTTGATGAAGAAATACAGTTCATGGAATGCTAAGGTGGCTTCTAATATCCGTAATAATTTACTATAGGTGGTAACACTAAATTAACGCCGCAAAAATACTGCACACACACGAGTGCAAGAACAGAGCCACAATTTAAGCAGAGCTTGCTAAAGTAGAGGATACAGATATCTCATGTATGTAGAGCAGACGGCATGGATCTTGCAGTGCTTTGTGCAGAAGATCGCGTTGTGCAGCACAAGGTTATTTCATACCTAGATTTTTGGAAATAATCTTCAAAATGTTACCTAGGGTGACAGTCCGTGTCACAGTGCTGACTGGTGAATTATTAGAATGAACAGTGGCTTCTCTGCCACCCCAACCCCCCAAAATGAATACCTACCCTCTCATGTCTTAGTTGGAATGGGTACATGATACCGGCAGGATAGGGCGGGCAGTATACAGACACTGGTATCCTGATTTGCCAAAATCCCTAGATGTGTCGGCAACTAAACTAACCTTAACCCTCCTCCTCCCCCGCAGCCTAACCCTAACCCTCCTCCCCCGCAGCCTAACCCTAACCCTCCTCCCCCGCAGCCTAACCTTAACCCTCCTCCCCACGCAGCCTAACCCCCCTCCCCCCGCAGCCTAACCCTAACCCTCCCTCCCCCGCAGCCTAACCCTCCCTCCCCCGAAGCCTAACCCTAACCCTCCCTCCCCCGCAGCCTAACCCTAACCCTCCCTCCCCCGCAGCCTAACCCTTCCCGCAGCCTAACCCTCCTCCCCTGTAGCCTAACCCTAACCCTCCTCCCCCGCAGCCTAACCTTAACCCTCCTGCCCCGCAGCCTTACCCTAACCCTCCTCCCCCGCAGCTTGACCCTAACCATCCCCGGCATACTTGCGTTTGGGATTCCGGCGCCAGTCTTTTGACCGCTGGGATCTCGTATGCCGGAAACCCCAACTACATTCCGCTTTAGTTATGTGTGCGACACACCTTTTCCCGCTGTTAGTACTTGCAAAGCTGTCTAGCTTTCAGAATAACTTAAAGCAATGGAAAAAAAAAATAATTGTAATTAATGTATTCAGATTTCCTTATCTGCCACCTTCCGTGTCTACCCCGTCGATCCATGTCTTTAGCTGCTGTGTCTTGCGCCAGTTTTCACCAGCTACAGTATAATCCTTAATCGTGTTGCATCAAGCAGACTATGCCTTGTGCCAAATAAATATTGTACCTAGCATGGATATCCCAGCTGCATTCCCATCTAAAGGCAAATCATTTATTTAAAAAACATTTTAGTAATTAACACTGCGAAACACAGCTGTCATGCAGAAAGTATAGGGCCTGTAGTAGTAGTATACCTAACCTGTCCTCACTCGTATTTTAACATTGTATAAAACCAATAAAGTGTATTGTTTTATTTTTTTTATTAGTGAACTTGGTATAGCGTGTAAGTTTACAAGTTCAGCAAGTTCAAGAGTTGGAGGGGTGTATTTAAAAAAAAAAAATCTGGATTTACTTATGTAGGACATATACTGGGCAAAATCCAATCTCGTGAGACAAGCAATGTAACTGAAAAGGAAAAAGTATAGGAAACGAAAGCAACACCTGCTACTACAGAATAAAAAAAAAATACAAAAATATTTTTTCTGTGCTCAGCTAGGTCAGCAGGGAGAATGTAGGACAACCCTAGATAGAGTTCCCAAAAATGTGCAAGTGGGACAGCTCTTATTTTATTTATCCCAAATCTTGAATTTTCCTTTTTTTTTTTCTTTTCTTTTTTTATACATGTATGCAGTTAAATTTAATTTTATAATATACTTTTTCGTGTTATAACCAAAGCTTCTGCAGAGTATATTTAACCAAAGTCTATTTGGTCTCTCCTACGGGAATACAACTATGAACAGAATTCAGCTTTTGTTATTTTGCAGAAATAAGTCGGTTTTAAGTGATACTTACCTCATGGTTCTTAGTTATTAACTTTTATATCTCCAATGCTCCTGTGTGAGCCGACGACGCATTTCACCACCTTTCAGGTCTCCATATATTTCAATACGCATCTAAACCTAGTTAGGCCATTAAGTATCCCATCACCTCATACGCACATACAGTGGAGGCAGACTTTTTGTGGACTGAACCAATATTCACAAACTCGCAGCCTGTCCGTTCACTAAGCGACTCTTGCCTTAGTGCCTCACGCCTCTCTGATGTGATTAGGTCCTAGTGTATTGATAGGCTACATTCTAAAGAATGTGTTCAGCCCACAAAGTTGCTGCGTCCGAGGGAACAGGTACTTTTAGCCTGCACTGGAACCCAGTTAAGAGACAGGTTAGGGGCTAGCAAGAGAAATCCTTCTGTTTAGCAATGAGAACCTCTTGTGAAAATCAAACACATTAGCTCCACCTGCTTGAATGAACTTTCCCAATAATGAGGGTACAGAGTGAGTAAATATCCACTGCAATATTTGTGTTTACCTCAATAACTCTGGAATAAGTCCGTTGCTTATTTTAAAGTTCCCATTCTCCTGTGCTGGGAGTTTGGGGCTTTTTATCTTGCATAATCTTTACATCGTCTGTTTGCCGGATGAGAGGTGACCCACTGTAAATATTTAGCTTTCACAGAGAACTTTCACTTGTATTATTGACCCTGAAGTTAACACGCCACCGTTTAGTAAAATGTGTGTCTCTTGGCCGATGAAGATCGTCCAGGTAAATTTAGCAGATGGGAATGCTCTGCTATAAGAGATTTGCGACTATTGACTTTGCACTGTGTTCGAACTTACCCCAGATGGAAATATCCAACAAACGCGCGGACTAAGAGTTGGAGGGGGGGGGGGTTGGGGGTAAAATTTTTATTTTTTTACTTTTGTTGTTGAAATGTTTCCAAACCTCATGTTTTTAAAATAAATTAATAAAATGTCTGGAGACAGCGGAGTGTTTGGGTGAATTGTGTGTATATAGGCAGTAATAACATAAAATAAAAAAAGGCAATACCATGTCATCCCTCCGTGTCTCTCTACCGGTGTTCGGGGGGGAAAAAACAAGACCATCCTCTTCAGAGAAACACACAATAGATTTTCTAGGCTGGGTTTTTCTAAAGGTATTAATGAATATTTTTCTTAATCCTTTTGAGTTTTGTGTTTAATATTTCTTAATACCGGTAGTGTTTATTTCTACTTTTTTTAGTAACACAGTATTTTTCTAAGACTTGCCATTTGCCGGCACGGCTTCGATGGTTGCGACATGCTGCACGCTGGCGACATGTACTGTATGTTAAAGCAAAAATACTCTCTTCTCAAACTTCCTGTTAGTAATAAAGTTGTTTGTATTTTGTTGGTGCAGATCACGAATCTCACAATCGAGCAATACTGCACTACTGATATGTTGTTTTAGTTTTTGTTGTTTATTTTTTGTAATTTCTACTAAATACTGCAACCATAAGGTGTCATTTGGGGAGGAATTTTTTTTTTTAAGCGGTGTCCGATCCACACTTTTGTTCACACCTTTAAACCGGCGGTAAAAGGACCAACCAAAGGCCGAAGTGTAGGCGATTGCGGTGTCTGATTGGTCTTCCTCTCTCAAGGGTGAGCGCAAACAGATTTTCCTCTGAGGCGAAACGCGTAGTTCCGGAACAGATAGCCCAGCAGTGGGAAGGGACTATGCAGCTTCATTGTGTACGTAAAATAATTTTTATAAATTACCATTGGTACTGAAGTCATACATTTATACAATAGTCTCTGCCTTCTTTGGGATGTGCAAATAAAATTACAAAAAAAAAATCTAAAAATAACAAAATAAAAATATGGAGATACAGTGTATATGTACTGTATGTATGTTATATATATATATATATATATATATATATATATATATATATATACACACACACACACACACACACACACACACACAGGTTGAGTCACCCATATCCAGAATTGTGTAATGCAGAATATTCCAGAATACAGATTTATTAACTTTTTTAATACAATTTATAGAATGAGGATTATTGCCTCCTGTTAGTTCTGTGCACACAAACTTTGTTTAATGCACAGAATTATTAAACATATTGTAAAATACTGTATAAAATTACTTTCAGGCTATGTGTATAAGGTGTATAAAAATCCTAAATTAATTTGGTGTAAGTACACAGACAGTGCTTAATGCACAAAATTATTACAAATATTGTAAAAATGACCTCTAGGCTACTGTATGTGCATAAGGTATATATGAAACCTAAATACATTCTATGTTTAAGACTTGGTGCCCATCCCCAAAATATCTCATTATGATACAACAATATTCCAAAATACGTAAAAATAAGATATCCAGAATATCTCTGGTCCCTAGCTTTTAGGATATGGGAGACTTAACCTGTGTGTGAGTGTGTAATAGATATATAGGGATTGAGTAGGATATCCCAGCTGTCAGGATCCCAACAGCCAGAATACCGTCAGGGAGTCCCCTTGCAGGCTCGCTACACTTCAGGCCAGGTGGGAATACAGGGGAGCAGTCGCCATTTTACCGGCTGTCTGGATCCTGAACGCTGGGATTCTGACAGCCGGTTTATTAACTATGTCCCATAGATAGATATATATTCTCCTGTGGATTTGTCATATCTTTTGTTTTTTATTAATAATAGCTATACTGTATATTAAAATAATTATTTTTGTAATCATCAGGAAATCTGCTTGTTAATGTTTCAAGAATCCACCCTTTCGTATTCTTCCTGCAGAAGAAGCTGGTTTAGCAGCGTTCTGTGTTTTTACACCAAGACCGTTATATAGTATGGAATGATCCCTTAATGATAGCCACGGTACGCTATTCTCTGCACCCAATCTGCTGCAGCTTAGAACAGCGACTCTGTTGAAGCTTTTGTGACTTTAAAATTCCTCCCCAACTTAGGTTGCACCTTAACTGTTCCAAGTGAAAATTAAATTCGGGGCTCACTAGTGGCTACACATTCAGTATTTACAAATGAACACAAAAACGTCACACTTTTTTGTGTGTGTTTTCATTTGGAAGCACTAAGTGTAAACACGATAATGACCCTTCAATTTTCCGCTTGTGTTTTTGTTTTTTGTTAAACTGTTCGTTTTTAAAATATACAGACATTTGACAAAATTATATATAAAAAAATATATAAATATATATATATATATACAAACTAAAGTTTGCTGTTTTTAGCAGTTTGTTGCCGTCGAAATGAAAATACTCCTTGTATAGGTTCCAAAGCAATGCGTGACAGTTTGTTATGTAGAAAGGACGAAGAGTAGAAAGAAAAAAAGACTTTACTTGTTAATGCAACAATATTTTCTGATAACTGATGCCGAGACAGAAGACATATTGTAACTGTGAGAATGACTCAGTTGCTTGATGACTTTGTCTGTGTTGTATTTATGGTTTTACAATAAAACTCAATTTAAAAAAATAAAATGTTTTTTCTTAAAAAATAAAAAAAAATTGGAAATGGTCTTGTGTTTTTGGTTGAATGCTGCAGATCGAAATTGGGAGAGCAGGTGAGAATGCGTAGGTCACTGGTGAGGGGTTGGGTACGAAATACCGGCATTCCAAATCCCAATGGATACTGGTAAGTATTTTAATCCTTGGGGCAAAGGACAAAAGGAAAAACTGCTAGATTTTAATAAGAATACATTTTAGTCTCTAGGCCCCCAATATGGGGGATGTGGCTGAGTTGGTAGTGGTGGTGGGGGGAAATAATTTTATAATATTTTAGGTATTGAGATTATAATTTTATAATGTGTTGGCTTAAAATTAATCCCACGTTTCCTCGCTGTAGGGGGAGATGTATCAAATCTTGAAGAGCAATAAACTGGAGAAGTTGTCCAAACATTTAATCCGGTTCTAACTCATTTCAACAACTGTGCAAGATTGCTCTATCTCACTCCAAGGCTTGATACATTTCCCCTATGGCTGGTAGAGATTCCAGAACGAGAATGTTTTTGGCTCTAGATCGCTGGCTCTTAAGTACAGAGAATAGAAGGTGTATTCTTTCCGTGGAGCATTCGATCATGTTACTGAGTTTGTATTCGGTTGTAACTGGATTATAATTGCTTACTGAACACTTGGATACAGGGAACACCCTAATAAGGGTCAGGCTGAAACCAGTCTACAAAGAGGGAATTGTTAGAACTTAACTTTTTTTTGTTTTGTTCCCTAACCACGTTCTATACTCTCAACCATTGTTACTAAGTCTTGTACATATGCTGTTTGTTTTAGTTGTAGCCGATTGCTGCTGTATGTTGCTAGGAGAGTGTTGTAGATACGTAATGGTTTGTGTTACCTTAGCAAAAGGGTGGGATGCACTCTAGTGACCCCTCTCTAGCATCAATTCTGCTGTCTGTAAAAGCATCACTTGCCCCCACCCGTACAGCCTGCCTTTCTAGGCCACGGCGATTGGATGGGGATATTGCAACCCACTACAAATCCAATGTCATTTATCAGAGGAGGATTGGCTAAGGTACAGAATGCATACGGTAACAATAGCACACTAGGCTCTCGGACTGTCATCCACAGAATGTTTCATGGCCACCTTATGCGCAGAACACCCGAAAATACACAAAGCCCCTACACACTGTGATTTGGTCTAACCCCCCAGACCAATTGGCAGGTATCACCCTTGGCAGAAAGGATCTGTAAGTGGTGATCCCCCAGCATGAAAGTTTACAATGCGGGTAGTCACGCTTACAATATACTGATTAATCTGTGGCTCTGGTTCCGTTCCTTATTGAACATTTGTATTACGGCCCTTGAATTGCTTACAATTTAGGGGACTTACTTGTCAATTTGTCTTAAATTATTCCTAATCCCCTCTTTCCTCTATTTTATGTGAAATGCTAGAGAATTGTAAATTAGATCAGAACCGGCGTAGTGGTGATCACCCCTTATTCTAGACAGCACTGACAAACCCGTACTTGCTGTCAACGGTTTCCCTCTCCAAAACTTTTACTTAAACATGTTTAAGACCTGTGCTGCCTAATATATATTATGGTCACCATACCATCGCTTTAAACCGGGACGCTCATGTTTACACAGGTTTTGTGGCAGATTAAAACCAGGTGAAATGCAGGCTTGAAGTCAACCAGCCACGGAATCTGTTGAATTCATAAGCATCCTGGTTTAAAGGGACAGTACGGTAAGCCTATAGATATATACCATAAGTCTGTAAGGGCAGCACTGACATTAACTTAATGGAATTCGGGCCTGGTGCCCTTCGTAATCAACATAATCCAAAGTGAATTAACAGGAGAAATCTAAATCCAAATCAATATTTGGTGTGATCACCCTTTGCCTTCAACACACCGTCTATTCTAGGCACACTTGCACACAGATGCTGAAACGCCACCATGCTTCACCGTTGCCAGCAGACACATTATTGTACCACACTCCGGCCCTTCGGTGAACAAACTGCCTTGTTACTTTTTTGATCCTGTGGCATCAAGTGTATAGGAGGCTTCACCCCCATGTCTCTGCCTGCACCAATCACTCTATATAATACATAGAATCAGAGTATGGTACCGTTACTATAGGAAACTCATTAGCTGCAAATTTAGCATAATACTTTCCCCATTTCTCTAACGTCCTAGTGGATGCTGGGAACTCCGTAAGGCCAATGGGGAATAGCGGGCTCCGAAGGAGGCTGGGCACTCTAGAAAGATTTATGACTACCTGGTGTGCACTGGCTCCTCCCACTATGACCCTCCTCCAAGCCTCTGTTAGATTTTGTGCCCGGCCGAGGTTGGATGCACACTAGGGGCTCTCCTGAGCCCTTAGAAAGAAAGTATAGTTTAGGTTTTTTATTTTCAGTGAGACCTGCTGGCAACAGGCTCACTGCAGCGAGGGACTAAGGGGAGAAGAAGCGAACTCGCCTGCTTGCAGCCGGATTGGGCTTCTTAGGCTACTGGACACCATTAGCTCCAGAGGGATCGACCGCAGGCCCAGTCCTTGGTGTTCGGTCCCGGAGCCGCGCCGCCGTCCCCCTTACAGAGCCAGAAGCAAGAAGAGGTCCGGAAAAACGGCGGCAGAAGACATCAGTCTTCACCAAGGTAGCGCACAGCACTGCAGCTGTGCGCCATTGCTCCTCATGCACACTTCACACTCCGGTCACTGAGGGTGCAGGGCGCTTGGGGGGGGGCGCCCTGAGCTGCAATAAAAACACCCTGGCTGGCAAAAATACCACAATATATAGCCCTAGAGGCTATATATGTGGTAAATTCCCCTGCCAGAATCCTGAAAAAAGCGGGAGAATAGGCCGCGGAAAAGGGGCGGAGCTATCTCCCTCAGACACACTGGCGCCATTTCTCCTTCACAGATCCGCTGGAAGGAAGCTCCCTGGCTCTCCCCTGCAGTCTACACTTCAGAACAGGGTAAAAACAGAGAGGGGGGGCACTAAATTTGGGCGATATACATATATAATATAAAAAGCAGCTATAGGGGACATAACTCAGTTAGTCCCTGCATTATATAGCGCTCTGGTGTGTGCTGGCATACTCTCACTCTGTCCCCCCAAAGGGCTTTTGTGGGTCCTGTCCTCATTCGGAGCATTCCTTGTGTGTGTGCGGTGTGTCGGTACTGCTGTGTCAACATGTTTGATGAGGATAATGATGTGGAGGCGGAGCAGATGCCTTTAGAAGGGATGTCACCCCCTGCGGGGCAGACACCTGAGTGGATGGGCTTATGGAAAGTAATGAGTGCACGTATAGACTCCTTATATAAGAAAATCGACGACATGCCAAATGTGGGACAGCCGACTTCTCAGCTCGTGCCTGCCCAGGCGTCGCATGGGTCGTCAGGGGCTCTAAAACGCCCGCTACCTCAAGCAGACCCAGATGTCGACACTGATACTGACACCAGTGTCAACGACGATGAGTCAAACCTGATGCCCACTAAGGCCATTCACTGTATGATTGAGGTAATGAAAGAGGTGTTAAACATTTCTGATATAACTACTGGTACCACTAAAAAGGGTATTATGTTTGGAGAGAAAAAACTACCCGTAGTTATTCCCCCATCAGATGAATTAAATGAAGTGTGTGAAGAAGCGTGGGCTTTCCCTGATAAAAAATTGGTAATTCCTAAGAAGGTACTAATGGCATTCCCTTTCCCGCCAGAGGATAGGTCACGTTGGGAAACACCCCCCTAGAGTGGATAAAGCGCTCACACGTTTGTCTAAAAAGGTGGCACTACCGTCTCCGGATACGGCCGCCCTCAAGGAACCTGCTGATAGAAAGCAGGAGGCGATCCTGAAGTCTGTATATACACACACAGGCATTATACTTAGGCCAGCTATTGCGTCAGCTTGGATGTGCAGTGCTGCCTCTGCATGGTCAGATAAACTGTCAGAAAATATTGACACATTAGACAGAGACACGATCCTGTTAACCATAGACCATATAAAAGACTCAGTCTTATATATGAGAGATGCACTGAGGGAAATCTGCCGACTGGCATCTAAAGTAAGTGCATTGTCCATTTCTGCTAGGAGAGGCTAATGGACTCGCCAGTGGACAGGAGATGCAGATTCTAAAAAGCACATGGAAGTGTTGCCATATAAGGGTGAGGAATTATTTGGGGATGGTCTCTCGGACCTAGTTTACACAGCAACGTCTGGGAAGTCAGCATTTTTACCCTATGTCCCCTCACAGCCTAAGAAGGCGCCGTTTTATCAGGTTCAGTCCTTTCGGACCCAGAAAAACAGGCGTGGAAAAGGCGGGTCTTTTCTGTCCAGAGGCAGAGGTAGGGGAAAAAGGCTGCAACAAACAGCAGGTTCCCCCGCTTCCTCTTCCAAGTCCGCCGCATGACGGTGGGGCTCCACAGGCGGAGCCAGGTACGGTGGGGGGTCGCCTCAAAAATTTCAGCGATCAGTGGGTTCGCTCACAGGTGGATCCCTGGATCCTGCAAATAGTATCTCAGGGGTACAAGCTGGAATTCGAGGGGTCCCCACCCCACCGGTTCCTAAAAACTGCCTTGCCAATTGCTCCCTCAGACAGGGAGGCGGTGCTAACGGCAATTCACAAGCTGTATTCTCAGCAGGTGATAATCAAGGTACCCCTACTTCAACAAGGCCGGGGTTATTATTCCACACTATTTGTGGTACCGAAACCGGACGGTTCGGTGAGACCCATTCTAAATTTGAAATCCTTGAACACATACATAAAGAAATTCAAGTTCAAGATGGAATCGCTCAGGGCGGTTATTGCAAGCCTGGACGAGGGGGATTACATGGTATCCCTGGACATCAAGGATGCTTACTTGCATGTCCCCATTTACCATCCTCACCAGGAGTACCTCAGATTTGTGGTACAGGATTGCCATTACCAATTCCAGACGCTGCCGTTTGGTAAATACCCTCGGTGCCGTGGACAGTCCAAGGTTATGGCGGAAATGATGATACTCCTTCGAAGAAAGGGAGTTTTAATTATCCCGTACTTGGACGATCTCCTAATAAAAGCGAGGTCCAAGGAACAGTTGTTGGTGGGAGTAGCACTATCCCAGGAAGTGCTGCACCAGCACGGCTGGATTCTGAATATCCCAAAGTCACAGCTGGTTCCGACGACACGGCTACTGTTCCTGGGTATGATTCTGGATACAGTCCAGAGAAAAGGGTTTCTCCCGGAGGAGAAAGCCAGGGAGTTGTCATCTCTAGTCAGAGACCTCCTGAAACCAAAACAGGTATCAGTGCATCACTGCACGCGGGTCCTGGGAAAGATGGTGGCTTCTTACGAAGCAATTCCCTTCGGCAGGTTCCATGCCAGAATCTTTCAGTGGGACCTGTTGGACCAGTGGTCCGGATCGCATCTTCAGATGCATCGCTTAATAACCCTGTCTCCAAGAACCAGGGTGTCTCTACTGTGGTGGCTGCAGAGTGCTCATCTTCTAGAGGGCCGCAGGTTCGGCATACAGGACTGGGTCCTGGTGACCACGGATGCCAGCCTTCGAGGCTGGGGGGCAGTCACACAGGGAAGAAACTTCCAAGGACTATGGTCGAGTCAGGAGACTTCCCTTCACATAAATATTCTGGAACTAAGGGCCATCTACAATGCCCTAAGTCAAGCAAAATCCCTGCTCCTACACCAGCCGGTGCTGATCCAGTCAGACAACATCACGGCAGTCGCCCATGTAAATCGACAGGGCGGCACAAGAAGCAGGATGGCGATGGCAGAAGCCACAAAAATTCTCCGATGGGCGGAGAATCATGTACTAGCACTGTCAGCAGTGTTCATTCCGGGAGTGGACAACTGGGAAGCAGACTTCCTCAGCAGACCCGGGGGAGTGGGGACTTCACCCAGAAGTCTACCAGATGCTGGTAAACCGTTGGGAAAAACCACAGGTGGACATGATGGCGTCCCGTCTCAACAAAAAGTTAAAAAAATATTGCGCCAGGTCAAGGGACCCTCAGGCGATAGCTGTGGACGCTCTAGTAACACCGTGGGTGTACCAGTCGGTTTATGTGTTCCCTCCTCTGCCTCTCATTCCAAAGGTATTGCGAATAATAAGAAAGCGAGGAGTAAACACAATTCTCGTGGTTCCGGATTGGCCAAGACGAGCGTGGTACCCGGAACTTCAAGAGATGCTCTCAGAGGACCCGTGGCCTCTACCGCTCAGACAGGACCTGCTACAGCAGGGGCCCTGTCTGTTCCAAGACTTACCGCGGCTGCGTTTGACGGCATGGCGGTTGAACACCGGATCCTAAAGGAAAAGGGTATTCCGGAAGAAGTCATTCCTACGCTTATTAAGGCCAGGAAAGATGTTACGGCAACGCATTATCACCGCATATGGCGAAAATATGTTGCATGGTGCGAGGCCAATAAGGCCCCAACAGAGGAATTTCAACTAGGTCGATTTCTGCATTTCCTGCAAGCAGGAGTGGATATGGGCCTAAAACTAGGCTCCATTAAAGTACAGATCTCGGCTCTGTCGATTTTCTTTCAAAAAGAACTAGCTTCAGTACCTGAAGTTCAGACTTTTGTAAAAGGAGTGCTGCATATTCAGCCCCCGTTTGTGCCTCCAGTGGCACCTTGGGATCTCAACATGATGTTGAGTTTCTTAAAATCACATTGGTTTGAGCCACTAAAAACCGTGGATCTGAAATATCTCACGTGGAAAGTGGTCATGTTATTAGCCTTGGCTTCAGCCAGGCGAGTGTCAGAATTGGCGGCTTTATCATGTAAAAGCCCTTATCTGATTTTCAATATGGATAGGGCAGAGTTGAGGACTCGTCCCCAATTTCTCCCTAAGGTGGTGTCAGCGTTTCACCTGAACCAGCCTATTGTGGTGCCGGCGGCTACTAGTGAATTGGATGACTCCAAGTTGCTAGACGTTGTCAGGGCCCTGAAAATATATGTTTCCAGGACGGCTGGAGTCAGAAAATCTGACTCGCTGTTTATCCTGTATGCACCCAACAAGTTGGGTGCTCCTGCTTCTAAGCAGTCTATTGCTCGCTGGATTTGTAGTACAATTCAGCTTGCACATTCTGTGGCAGGCATGCCACAGCCAAAATCTGTAAAGGCCCATTCCACAAGGAAGGTGGGCTCATCTTGGGCGGCTGCCCGAGGGGTCTCGGCTTTACAACTTTGCCGAGCAGCTACTTGGTCAGGGGCAAATACGTTTGCAAAATTCTACAAATTTGATACCCTGGCTGAGGAGGACCTGGAGTTCTCTCATTCGGTGCTACAGAGTCATCCGCACTCTCCCGCCCGTTTGGGAGCTTTGGTATAATCCCCATGGTCCTTACGGAGTTCCCAGCATCCACTAGGACGTTAGAGAAAATAAGAATTTACTCACCGGTAATTCTATTTCTCGTAGTCCGTAGTGGATGCTGGGCGCCCATCCCAAGTGCGGATTGTCTGCACTACTTGTAAAATAGTTATTGTTAACAAAAGGGTTATTGTTGAGAGGCTCAGTTGTTTTCATACTGTCAAACTGGATATTGTATCACGAGTTGTACGGTGTGATTGGTGTGGCTGGTAAGAGTCTTACCTGGGATTCTAAATCCTTCCTTATTATGTCTGCTCGTCCGGGCACGGTGTCCTAACTGAGGCTTGGAGGAGGGTCATAGTGGGAGGAGCCAGTGCACACCAGGTAGTCCTAAATCTTTCTAGAGTGCCCAGCCTCCTTCGGAGCCCGCTATTCCCCATGGTCCTTACGGAGTTCCCAGCATCCACTACGGACTACGAGAAATAGAATTACTGGTGAGTAAATTCTTATTTTTCATTAGGACCATGCCGTCTTTGGCCTAGTCTTTTACCCTGCCATTAATTATCCATGAGCACGGTACTAGGTGATGTGCTCATACGTGCTTATTTCTCTTACGTCCTAGAGGATGCTGGCGTCCACATTAGTACCATGGGGTATAGATGGTCCACCAGGAGCCATTGGCACTCTAAGAGTTTGAGAGTGTGGGCTGGCTCCTCCCTCTAAGCCCCTCCTACCAGACTCAGTTTAGAAAATGTGCCCGGAGGAGCCGGTCACAGCTAGCGGAGCTCTACAGAGATTTCCTAGTAAAAAGTTAATGAGTTTTTTTATATTACAGGGAGGCTGCTGGCAACAGCCTCCCTGCAGCGAGGGACTAAGGGGGGGAAAGCAGTGTCCGCCCTGCGGGGTCTGAGCCACTGACTGGACACTGAGCACCAGAGGGGTCGGATCGCTCTCCGCTACAGGGGAACGCTTACCCCAGCAGCATGCCACCTCCCCCTTACAGAGCTGAAGTGGCGAGTGAGATACCGACCCCCCTAGCAAGCGGGGGGGCCGGTGTGAAGATGGCGGCAGTGGGGAGGGAGCGCAGTATTAATTGCGCTCCTGGGAAGGCTCAGCGGCACATGGTGCAGAGCTGTGAGGGGCACCCTGGGCCAGCGCTTACCCCCTCCACTGGTCCAGAAGCCTGTCGGGGTCCTCTGATCTCAGCCAGCACTAATTCCTCAGGCCAGTATAATTCATAAAGAGTGGGAAGACAGCACCATTAGGGGGCGAAGCTTCTCAGAGCAGACCCAACAGCGTTTCAGCGCCATTTTCCTGCCTGCACAGCGCTGAGGAGAATCAGGTCCCTCCACAGCAACTCCAGCCATCTGTAAACAGTACCAGGGGGTTGTAGAAGGGGGGAGGCTGTAATACGACTGTGTCCTATTAAGGTGCGCTGACAAGGGGTCTCCGTTTGGTAAAAGCGCTGTGTGTGTGTGTGTTGGCTCCAGTCTCTGTCTCTCTTGCCATTCTTGGGGGGGGGGGGGGGGGGGGGGGGAAGGAGACTCTGTCTGCCCGCCCTCCCCTGTGTGTGTGTGGAGTGTTTGGTGATCTCCTTTAGCTATGTCTAGGGACACTGTCATGTGCTGCAGAGAATTTGTCCTCCCAGAATGATCCCATTCCATGTAATCAGGATAGCACAGATACCAGCAAGGGAGCCTGAGTGGTTTTCCTCTATCTAAGCGTGGATTTCTCAGATTTCTGACAGGGTTGCAAGTAATGAATCTGCAACCCAGGTATTACAGAACTTTATGGCAGTATGGCCGGTTTCTGATACCTCAGGACGCTCCGCTATATACCCCCATAAGCGTGCGCTTGTGCATGTCACACAAGACGACACTGATACTGACACCACAGACAGACAGTGATGGGGATGTGTCGCAGGGGTCCACATCTCTTGCAAAAGGGGTGCAACTGATTATAGAGGCTATCAGGGATGTGTTGAATAGTAATGATATCACCCCTGACAAGGTTGAAGAGGCCTTTTTCACTGACAATAAAAAAGCCTCACTATCCTTCCCTGCGTCAAAGGAAAAAATTCCAGATCCCTAAATGGGTACAGGTAGCGTTTCCTTTCCCTGAGGAAGATAGGAAAAAAATGGGAAAACCCACCAATTGTTGACACATCTGTGTCCAGACTCTCAAAGAAGGTGGTTTTACCTGTTCCAGGATCTACCGCCTTAAAGGAGCCGGCTGATCGGAAAATAGATAACACGCTTAAATCAATGTACACTGCCTCCGGAGCCATATTACGTCCCACTTTTGCTAGTGCATGGATTGTAAAGGCTATAGTAAAGTAGTCGGCTACCTTACTTGAGGATTTGGATAAGGATGATGTTGCATTATTTTTACGCAACATACATGATTCTGCAGGTTTTATGGTAGAATACATGAAAGACCTGTGTTCCATGGCTGTGGGCGTATCTTCCATGTCTGTTTCAGCTCGTCGACTGTGGCTGCGCCAGTGGTCTGCCGACGCGGAATCCAGAAAAAGTGTGGAGTCCCTACCCTATACAGGTCAGGCTCTCTTTGGGGAAACTCTAGACAAGTGGATATCCACAGCTACAGCAGGTAAGTCTCAGTTTCTTTCCCTCAGCAGCACCTGCTCTGAAGAAATCCTTCTCTTCATCTGCAACACAGTCCTTTCGGCCTAACAAGCCTAGAAAGGCCAGATCATCCAATACCTTAGTTGGGGGATGTCGAGTTAAGTCCAAGAAACCTGCTGCTGCAGGTTCCCAGGAACAAAAGCCTCCTTCAGGTACGCCAAAGTCCTCCACATGACGGTGGACCGCACAGCCTGGAGGTGGGGCCAGTGGTAGCGAGACTCAGACAATTCAGTCACGTCTGGGTATCGTCCGGCCTGGATCCCTGAGTGATAGATATTGTATCCCAGGGATACAGGCTGGAATTTTAAAGTCTCCATCCTCATAGTTTTTTTTCAAATCAGGCTTGCCAGCTTTGTTGGCAGATAGCACTGTATTACAAAAAGCTGTTCAAAAGCTGGTGGAGGCACAGGTCATTTTCCAGTTTCTCCTCCTACGCAGGCCACAGGTTACTATTCAAACCTTTTCGTGATACCAAAACCAGATGGTTCCGTCAGGCCCATTCTGAACCTAAAATCATTGAACCCCTTTCTAAAGGAGTTCAAGATGGAGTCTCTCAGGGTGGTGATATCAGGTCTGGAAGAGGGGGAATTCCTGGATATCAAGGATGCATACCTCCACATTCCGATATGGCTGCCACATCAGGGTTATCTCCGTTTCGCATTGCAGGCCCTGCTCTTCAGCCTCTCCACAGCACCGAGGGTGTTTACCAAGGTGATTGCGGAGAACCATCATCTCTGCCAACAAGGGGTGAACATCATTCCATATCTGGACGATCTGCTGATAAAGGCATCATCCAAGGAGAAGCTGCTACATTCCATTGTTCTCACAACACGCCTCCTCAAGAGTCATGGTTGGATTCTGAACCTTCCAAAGTTACATTTGGAACCAACCCAGAGGTAGTCCTTTCCGGGAATGATCCTGGACACGGAAGTGCAGGTGGTGTTTTTTCCGCAGGAAAAGGCGTTGGTAATACAGACTATGGTCCAGGATGTCCTAAAGCCAGCTGGGTGTCGGTTCATCAATGCATTTGCCTGTTGGGAAAGATGGCGGCCTCTTACGAGTGGCAGTGAACATCCTGGTGTCTCCGTGGGTGTTCCAGTCAGTGTACGTGTTTCCACCACTCCCACTCATCCCAAGCATCCTAAAGCTCATAAAAAGGAGAATAAGGGTTCGAGCGATCCTCATTGCTCCAGACTGAGCAAGAAGGGCTTGGGACGCGGACCTTCTGAATCTACTGCAAGAAGAACAGAGGCCTATTCCTCTTCGAGAGGACCTGCTGCAGCAGGAGCCGTTCGCCTATCAAGACTTACCGTGGCTACGTTTGACGGCGTGGAAGTTGAGCGCCTTATTCTGAAGAAGGTCATTCCTACCCTGATACAGGCTAGGAAAGGGGTAACGTCTAAACATTACCATCATATTTGGAAGAAATAGGTCTCTTGGTGTGAAGGGAGTTCTGCACATCCAGCCTCCCTTTGTACGGCCTACGGTGCTTTGGGACCTTAACGTGGCTGCAGTTCCAGTCGGATTGGTTTGAGCCTCCACAGGAGGTTGAGGTCAAATTTCTTACATGGAAGGCTGCCACTTTGTTGGCTTTAGCTTCTGCTAGACAAGTGTCTGAATTGGGGCTTTAGCCTGGAAAAGCCCTTACTTGATCTTCCACGACGATAGAGCTGAGCTCCAGCCACGTCAGCAGTTTCTTTTGAAGGTTGTGTCGGCATTTCATATCAACCAACCTATTGTGGTGCTAGTGCCTACCGACTCCTCAATCACATCAAAGTCCTTGGATGTTGTGAGGGCTCTGAAGATATATGTTAAGAGAACTTCTTGTCACAGAAGGTCAGACTCTGTTTATCCTATATAATCCCAAGAAAATTGGGTGTCCTGCTTCTAAGCAGACTATTTCTCGCTGGATTCGGTTCACTATCCAGCATGCTTATTCTACGGTAGGACTGCAGTGTCCAAGATCTGTTAAGGCCCATTCTACTTGTAAGGTGAGGTCTTCCTGGGTGGCTGGCTGGAGTGTCTCAGCAGTGCAACTTGGTCTGGGTCGAACACGTTTGCAAAGTTTTACAAGTTTGATACTTTGACTGAACTTCAGATCATCAGAGGCCAATCAGTTCTGCAGGAACCTCTTCGCTCTCCCTCCTGTTCTAGGATCTTTGGTACATCCCCATGGTACTAATCCTCTAAGACGTAAGAGAAAATAGGATTTTGGTACCTACCAGTAAATCCTTTTCTTGTAGTCCGTAGAGGATGCTGTGCGCCCGCCCAGCACTTAGTTTTCCTACAACCGTTATCTGGTTCAGTACAACTTTGGTGTTAGTTATGTACTGTATTGTTACTTGGTAAGTAATGTTTCAGCAGTTGCTGAGTTTTTCAAGCTAGTTAGCTTGATGTGCCTTGTACGTGTGAGCTGGTATGAATCTCACCACTATCTGTTAATGCCTTCTCTCGAAGATGTTTGTCTCCTCGGGCACAGTTTCTAGACTGAGTTTGGTAGGAGGGGCATAGAGGGAGGAGCCAGCCCACACTAACTCTTAAAGAGCCAATGGTTCCTGGTGGACCCATCTATACCCCATGGTACTAATGTGGACCCCAGCATCCTCTACAGACTAGAGAAAAGATTTACCGGTAGGTAATCAAAAGCCTATTTTTTTATATCTTCACTGCTACCATATCCTATCGTTCATCTTGCTGTTGGGGTGCAGAGGAGAGCTGGATTGTTAAATACATTATAGTTCTGAGAGCAGTAGAATTCCAAATACACCCATACTGAGCTGTATTATGCTACCAAGTGCTGACAGCACCTAGTAAGACCAGCGGTGATCCCGCAATTCACAGTGTCCATCCCTCAGCAGATATACCATAGGATGACCACAGCATGCTGTATCTCTATGGCGGAGCAATACGCTGGAGCTAATATAGTAATTTCCAGCTAACTTTCCCATAGAAAAAAAATCCATGCAACACATTATTGGGTATAATTATCTTATTTAATTCAAAACTGTCCTGGGCAAGGCTGGACAACAGAGAAAGTTTATTAAATAACATTGGGTGAATGTGTTTGTGTTAGTTTGGAATATTAATCTGCATCACAACACTATAAAATCAAGTCACAAAAACAATATTAGACTGCTGTGAGGAGAGAATTAGCCAGGGGTAATGGTCAGCCACTGTGCTGGTGCTATCTATGTGAAGGGTTTCCCATGGGAAAACCAAGCTTCTGTCTTCCAACATGATGACATATGGTTCTATACACAAGAGACTATATGGAAACCCAATAAATAATTTATGAGCGCACCTGATCATTGACTGCCAGTAGTAAAGAGGAACAGTTCTACAAAATTTCACAATTCTGTTTTATTTGGAGGCAAGATGACAATCATTTTGAAGACCGCTGGGGTGGTAGTAGTGGCCTTCAGCTACTGGAGAACACTAGATGGGCTGGGCAGCAAGTAGGATCCTGTACTTTGGATACATTGCCACTAGATTTTGCAGTCATTCCACAATCATTAGGTCCCCTGCCCAGAACCTGGTCATACCACCCCATTATAATACAAGATGGGGTTTCCTGCACCAGAACTTTTAGTGAACAAGGTCACTCTACAACCCTTAAGTACAACATCCAAATTTAGACCAGCAACTAGTTGTCATTTTTCAGGGTACAAGATTTAATAAAATGCTAGTCAATCGTGTTAAAAGAAATCAGCTGTAGCTTATTTTTACAATTACTGAACATTGTATGCATGGTGAAGATATGGATTACATATGTGAAACCTTTAAAGACTTCATAATTAAAAAAAATAAATAAAAAACATTCCATTTAGCTGTAGCACTGGCTTCTGGTTAGGGGGCATTGGGATGGTTATCAGTGGTTTAACCTCGATGGTACAAAACCATTAACAGGTGCACCACCAATAATCATCCCTGTACTATTACTCACCAGAACAATAAGGGCAGGGCTAGATTCCATGTCCTATCACAGAAAAGAAAAATACTGGGGATGGTGTTTCTACCATCAATGACAGAACCACTGATCTCTGCCCCCCAGTGGTAAAAGGAGAGGTGCACCATCATCTTTTCCAGTTCCCATAAAAGCTTACCTCACACTGGTCCCAGTTTATGGCAGGACATTCCCAGTTTCAGTGTTCTGGCCCAAACAGAATTGGGTAAATGTAATAGCCAGCAACCTGCAGTGTCACAGGAAGTCCACTCACTGTTTTAGCCACTTAACTGACGATTTTTCCCTTCAAAAGTGTTAAAATAAGTTTTAAAAAACAATGTTATTTAATAAAGTTGAAAAAGTGTTTTTAAATATTTAAACATTATATTATGCACATCTGTCTAACGGATCTCCTTGTCAAAAGCCAGCACAGTTGCATTTAGTCTGACCATGCCAGTTAAGTGGTTAAAAGGAAGCAATCATTTAAAAAAGGCAAAGTCAACTTTTGTTTTGCCTTTTAAAGGATTGTTACTTTAATACATGCTAGCTAAGCATTATGTATAGAATAGTAAGGCCTAGTATTCCATACTAACATCTATAAATTTAATGAACAGCAGATAAAAGTACATAAGAAACATTTATAAAAGACATGTAATATAGATATCAGATCTGTACACTCCAAGCAGTCATATACAGGCAATGGTCACATTACAGAGGCCGTAAGCCTCTCCAATGCCTGAGGAAGCAGTGGTGTTAGGCCACCTGTGTCCATGGGCGTGGCTTCCCCAGGTCACTATATGTGGGATAATACAAGCGCACACCGTGAAGTCCAGACAACGACGTCCATCAATGGACATGTAGCTTAGTATTAAACTTGGATCCAACAGCTACAGCAACCTCACCGCGCTGCTGCCCCACTCTTCATGCAGAAGTCCCAAATGGTCTGTTGAGCCCTACAGCAAGCCACAAGGCCCAAAAACAGGCACTTATTAGTGATTTAGAATCAGACATATATTATCTGTAAAAAAATAAATATTTCACATAATTACATACAGGTCATTAAGTTACAAAATTCTCAAACGTCTTTGGTATAAAAGGTTTTGCTGAGCAAACATCTTCGGCCAGTAAATCAGTAACAAGCGTCTTCACCAGTCCAACCTGTCCTCATGGAATGAGAGCTGGGGGCTGTTCTCGCTGTAAAACTGGGAAAACCAGCGCCGATGCTTCTGAATAGCTGCATCCTCCTTGACCAACAGCGGCTTAGAAATGTATTTCTTATTGTTCCAGACCATCACATCCCGTTCAAACTGCAACAAATGGCACATGTTAGACTTCAAGAATCTTTCAGATTATAGCCATCAGCTATGGCATGCTCAGTCTATCAGCTCTCTAGAAGCCGAAAACATCAGAGAAAGGAGAAATGTTGTTCCTTATACCTCAGTGATGTTACCTTATAGTGTATATGCTGCATGGTCATGAAAACCACTTTAAGCCATATAAAGTCATCTGCATGTCTACAACCTACAGGTAGTCTTTAATGATGCTTAATGGCCACTTAGCTATGCCAATACAATTATGCAGTATTCTATGCTAAGGCAGGTACAAATCTAAGTTATGGTAGACTTACCTTCGTTAACTCTTTCTTAGAGGTCCACAGGGGGAGATAATGTGGTGTAGGTGGTGGTATAGGACCAAACAGTTAAGCTTTTAGGTATTTCAGGATGCTCCACACTCCCCCCCCCCCCCCCCTATACATCACCTACATGCTCAGTTTTGTCAACAAGCCCAAGGTAGGAGCAGGATAGGAGATAAGGAAGACATGGTACACAAGAAAAGACTCTCAGATCAGAGAAGGGAACCAGTGACCAAGAGAAGAAGCCAGGTGCGTCAGGTTGTGCACCCTGTAAACCTTAAAGAAGGCATCTGGACAGAGTCTGTTTGTCAGCTGACCAACCCCTCCTGGAACCCAGGGCGAACAAAGAGGAAATCAGATTTCTTGATGGAATTGATAAGATCCACATTGATCCAGAGAACACAGACCACATCAAGGGAGGCCTCTTTTGCAAAGAGCTCCGGGGCGAGGAAGGCCAGTACCATGATATCCTCATTAAGGTAGTGTCCTTTTACCACCTTAGAAAGGTAATTAGGCAGAGTTCGAATAAAGCCCTGTCCTGATGAAAAATCAAAGAGGGAAAGCACCCCCAAATCTGACACCCGTCAGGCAGATGCAATAGCCAAAAGGAATATAGTTTTCGGTTAGCCACTTCAGATCCACTGAATCCAGGAGTGGAAACAAGGCTCCTGAAGCTCATGGAGAACCAGTGACAAATACCAAAGAGCCACTCAAGGGACAAAGGGAGGTTGAACACAGAAGACACCTTGAAGAAAGGTGCTAACATCCAGCAGTGCACCAATCCGCTGGAACCAGACTGACGGGGTAGAAATGTGCACTTTGAGAGAGGCCAGACAGTCTGTGATCCAACGCAGCTGAAAGAAAGGCAAGGATCCGGGAAACTCTAAACACCAGAGGGTCGTAGCATTGGGCAGCGCACCACTGGACGTACATATGCCATAATCGATGATACAGGCTTTCACGCTCTGACCATGGCCTAAAATAAAGAGCGGGGGAAAAAAAAAGAAAAAAAAAAAAGCTTTGGACCTTAAGATGGATGACTTAAGAGACATGCCATCTAAAACAGATGAGTTAGGTCCGGGGATCAGAGAACCAGTGATGCATGGGCCATGCCAGAGCCTCTTTTGTAGTTGAACTTCTGAAGAAACCACAGAAGGGAGATTGGAGGAAAGACATGGCAGACAGATGGTGCACCTCATGGCCAGGCGATCCACAAAGGCTGCTTCGGGGTCTTGTCCTGGACCTGTTCACAGGAACCTTGTAGTTGTGTCGGTCCAGGTCCGGTTGTTCCCACTTGTGCACCAGGAACTCGATGACCTATGGGCATAGCGACCACTCACCAGCATGTACATCTGCCGGTTGAGGAAGTTCACTTCCCAGTTGAGTATCCCTGGAATGAAGGCTGTGGAGATGTCCAGACGATGGCCTTCAGCCCACGGCCGAATGCGAGCAACCTCCTGCATAGACAACTGACCAAGAGGTTGAGGTAAGCCACTGCAGTGGCGTTGTCCGACTGAATCTGGAGGACTGGTCTGTCCGGAGCAGGCTCTGCAGGCAGCATGGAGCTCCTGAACAAAACGGCTTTCTGTGGGAATCCAACAGCCCTGAAAAAGGAGTGTTGTCCAGTCATTGCGCACCATCCGCAGGTACTGGCATCTGTGGCTAGTAGTACCCAATCCGGAATCCAGAAGGATCACCTTGTCTAGGCATGCCGTCTGGAGCCACCAGGTTAGGGACAGTCATACCTCTGGGGAGAGGACCATCATCTGGGACCTGATCAGATTGTGTTCATTCCACTGGGACAAGATCAGGTGTTGCAGGCACCTGGAGTGGAATTGGGTGTACTCTACCATGTCAAAAACAGAGTCCATGGACCACAGGACTTGCATGGCCGAGTGGATGGACACTTGACAACTGTGCAGCAATTTGCATACTAGTCACTGTAGTGCTGAAATTTTGTCTGCAGACTCTGGACCAGAGACTCTAGGACAGTTTCAAGATGTGGCATCCATTGTGAAAGCATGAGTTATGACTTCCTTCAGTTGATGAGCTAGCCATGTTGCTGTAGGAAGGCAATAGTCAGCTGGAGGTTGGCATTGTAGGACCTCTGGGGAGTGCGCCAGAAGCAGCAGGTCGTCCAGATAAGGGAATAGTCAGACTCCCAGACGACGTAGCTGTGCAGCCATAATTTTGTTAAAGGCCCCAGGCAGAAAGACCAAAGGGCAGTGCCCAAAATTGGCAATGTTGTTGCAGGTTAGCAAACTGCAGGAATTGCTGATGAGAGGATGCTATAAGGGACATCCTCAATGTCCAGGAACACCATAAAGATCCTAGGCTCTGTAGGACAATAGAGCAGATGGTTTCCAGATGAAACCTAGGTACTCTGACAAACTTGTTGAGAAATTGGATATTGAGGAGAGGGCAATGAGACCCTTTGGGTTTCTGAACCAGGACCAGGGTGGAATACAAATCGGTCCTGTGTTGTGACCAAGGGACTGGGGCTATCACTCCTGATTGCAGGAGGAATTGAATAACCTTTGAGGGCCAAAGCCTTGCTGGGGTTCGAACAAGGCCTGTGGAAAAGAATTGTTGAAGGGGTAATCTCCTGAATGAGGGGGCATACCCGTGAGAGATCACTTCTTGCACCCAGGCTTGTGCCAATTGAAGTCGGCCTCCCACCTTGGGGGTCACCCAGGAGGAGGCCCATCCAGTCAATCCGATGACTTCTCAGCAGGCTTGGTAGGTGGACATCTTGCAGCCTAGGCCTGCTTGGGCCTGGGTTTGGTAGTTTTTGTAGAGGTACTGTAGTTTGTCTGGGCAAGGAATGACCTTTAGCTTTACCTTGTGGGCGAAAGGTGGGAGGTCCAAGCCCATGCAATAGAGACTGAGGGCAGGAAAGCTTTTGGAGGCTGCCACTGTAACCACAATTTTGTCCAGTTCAGCTCCAAACAGGATATACCCAGTGAAAGGTAAGAATTCCAAGGCCTCTTGAAATCCATGTCCGCTTCCACGATCGGAGCCAGAGGATGTGGCAGGGAACCAGAGATGTAGCAGACCAGCATCCAAAACCGCTTCCCCTAGGTAAGAGGCAGACTCCCAGATATGCGCGATGTGATACAGTCTCCTGTGAAACATCTAAGGGGAGTCCTTCCTCCAAAGCGTCAGCCCAGTGTTCTATTGCCTGTTCTAATAGCACCTGTAATGGAATATACAAACTTAAGACAAGCTTCAATCCTCCCATTCATAGTCTCCTTTAGGGAAGAAGCTGAAGGGATAGGGAGGGTGGAGGATTTAACTAAATGTGTTATGTAGGGGGAAGTCTACCACTTCGCACAGTCCGCAGCTGGAACTGGGTCAAAAGTAGTTAGTTGCTTAGGGATCGTAAATTTTTTACCAGGATTATTCCAGGCTTTGGAGCTCCTTAATATGGTCAGACTGAAGAAATTCATCTTAGACTACCTTTTGGCACTTAAATAGCTCCTCGTCCTCTATTTGAAGGATATATTTGACAGCTCTTACAAGGACAGATACATCCACAGGAGACAGACGTTTCTCCCCACCTGAGGGGCACTCCGTTTGAGAGAGACAGCCTCCTCTCCCTCACCAGACAAGGCCTCTAAATTCATGTGTACAGTTTGAGAGGGGACAGTACACCTAGTGGCTTTAGAGGGCAAAGGCCTGTTGCTCTGTAACATCTTTTGGTAAGCTCTGGAGGTTTGTGCCAGGCTTTGCACAGAGGTAGAGAGCACATCCACCCAAGAGGGATAACCTGGCCGGGACTGGAATGGCAGGACGCACCTGCTGAAGAAAACCCATAGAGGGTGTAATCACAGGGGTTGCCAGGCGATCAGCTATCTGACCCAGTAACTGAATAGGAAGCCGAGGGGGGGTTCCTGCACAGGGGCTGCGGTTGCTAGATGAAGAAATATATAACAAGCTGTAAATAAGTCACCCTGAACATTGTCCTGAGGGGATAAACCTGCAGAACAGGACCTACAGGAGACCAACAGCCTCTTTGCGACCCTGGTCTTTGCCAGACATATCTGCAAGGGAATTATTGTACACAATATGGCAACAGGTAGCAGACAGTGATGAAATTCACCAGCTCTGAGAAGAACCCCTAAAACCACCTGAACTTAGGGTAGAGGGGTAGAAAACAAGGGTCAATTCTATGCTGACAGGAATAGAAAGAAGGACAGACAGCAGAGCTAGCACAAGTCACAAACAATGCAATTTAAATGCACGGAAATGGGCACTAAATAAGCTACACAGCCGCTGTGGTCGGTAGAATATTAGCGCTGTAGAACCTGGCTCCTTCGAAAGGGAGACTAGACCCAGCATTCCCAGGGACCTGTAGCTGCACTGAAAATGGCTGCCGTGAGTCTGAGGCGGAGCAGCTCAGTGGTGGGAAACTACAGTGGAATGGCACCCAGAGGGCTGCCTTCCCATATGCTGGCATTACCCACCGGTTGTCTGGCCTTTGAAGAGTTAACTGCGCCATTGGGGGGGAGGGGGGGGGGGGGGAACCCTACACCCTTTCTAGTCTAGTGGAGTCCCAGGCAAACCAGGGTCCACACCAGCTCCTCCGGTGTGGACCAGAGGCAGGACTGCATACAAGACTGTGGTTCCTACCTATGCTGCCCCCCATTCTCCCCCCTGAGCTTGCAGTCATGGGGTACCTCGTGGGAACTATTCTAGTTGTGTAGAAATAAATAAATAAATGCTTGGGGCTGGCAAGTTTTGTTTTGGTGAGCCCGAGCATGGAAGCGGGCCAGACCAGAGCATCTTGGGATACCTAAAAGCTTAACTGTTTGGTGCCTGGTCCTATACCACAACCTACACCCAATTGTCTACCCTGTGGAGCCCTATGGAACCCAAAGGGGAATTATTTTTTTTATAAATATATTTATTTTCTTTATTTATTTAACTTCTACTATACATGCTCATCTTACTGTGATGTGGCACTAATTTTAGGAATTAATGGAGCAATCACCAACTGTGAATAGTTGCAGCCTGGCATGCCATGCAGCAAGCTGTGTTGCGGCAAAGGGGAGCACGGCTACATTTGTACATTCAGACACAGACTTCACACACATTCCTAGTCTGCCCAAGGTCTCCGATCAGCCTGCTGTGATCACCTACCTGGATGCATTCCGCTCGGAGAATAAACTTGGGGATGAAGGCAGGAATATTTCTCTGGTAATACATGGCGTGGGAGACTTTCTGCAGCAGAGGCTCTACCGGTGTCACGCAGTGCACAATCACTCCAGAGCCCAGGAAGGCGTGTTTAAAGTTGAGGAACACAATTCCAGGGCCGACCTGTTGAGACATCAGATGGGTGAGGGGGACAAGTCCTTTGGGGCAGATGACAATATGGAGTAAAGATGTATAAAATACTGTAGTCTAGAATGGTGGTTCTCATCCTCAACGCTTAAGTACCCCCAACAGGCCATGTATTGAGGTTCTCATCTGGAAGCAGGTGGTGCAATTGGGGAATGACACCAACTGCCCCCCCAATTGCTGCCAATCACCACCAGCTGGAACTCCCTAGCAGTTATAGTGTCTCCCCCATTGGACTTTTGGGCTGTGCTGCCCCACCTCTGCAGCCACCACTGCCTGCATCTAATGTTACCTCTCAGCCAATATACATCCATCGAGTCAAATGCCACCAATATAGATGTGTTCTCAAACATCATTGTGTAAAGTCACATCAAACAACCCCCCCCACACACACACGCAGTGCGACTCTGCTGGCATCTTTTTACTACAAACAGGTCTTTGTTGCAACACGATGGAGCTACGACGCACCAGGAGGCTTTGCTGATTAATTTGATATGACAATTGTATCACTGTGTGCAATTCTGAATCTGCATACGAAGTGCTACAATGTAACAGCTGCAGCAATACAAGTTCTGTTGTGCGCCGTATACAGGCTCAGTCGCACACAACATACAAGTGTCACATAATTTATGAGCACAGAGTCCTGGTGTGTCCTAGTTGCATCACGTTGCGACCAAGACATATCTTCAGCAAAAAATATATGTTATGGTAAGAAATTAGCGTTAACGGTAAGTCCACAGGATAACAATGGGATATGATGAAGCGACAGCGGATTTGCGCCAATCGGTCAAAGCTTTTCCGGCCTCCCAGCATGCAATGGGCCCATCCATATCCCCGCCTCCTTGCTCATGCAAATCAGTTGTATTCCAAAGCTCAAGGCAGGAGCATCACAGATAGCCCTAATCAGGCGATAAGCACACACATGCACACCCTTCCGTACAAGGGAAGAGGTTAGTGAGTAAAAGGATCCTTAAATCAGGTGCGTCAGGGTGGGATCCCTGTGGATTTAGGAGAAATACCATCAACGGTAAGTTCTTACCGTAACGTATATTTCTCCGGCAGGGTCCACAGGATAACAATGGGATTTCCCAAAGCAATTTAGTGGTGGGGACGCTCCTGATTGGACAGGAGAATCCTTCACCCAAATTCAGCGTCATGAGAGGCAAAGGTATCCAAGCATAATGTCTATCATTAGTTGTGTTATTAGAAGACCATGTGGCTGCCTTACATATCTGTTCTGCTGAAGCACCATGTTGTGCTGCCCATGATGGACCTACCTTACGAGTAGAGTGAGCAGAAACATTAGCCGGAACATGGAGATCAGCCCGAGAATATGCTTCTGAAATGGTCATCCGAAGCCATCTTGCCAGTGTCTGCTTATCAGCAGGCCATCCGCTCGTGAAATCCGTAGAGAATGAAGAGAGAATCTGTCTTTCTGATGGCACTGGTATGATTCACGTATATCCTTAATGCACAGACTATGTCCAGCGATGCATCTTCTGCAGAAAGGCCCAGTTCCTGGAAAGCCGGGACTACAATTTCTTCATTAAAGTGGAATTTAGACACCATCTTCGGAAGATACCCAGATCTATTTCAGAGAACTGCTTTGTCTGGATAAAAAAAAAAAAAAAAAAAAAAAACCCCACACACCATCAGAAGTGGGGAATTACATGATAATGTCCCTAAATCTGACACTTCTAGCTGATGCCATAGTCAGTAGAAAGAGAACTTTAGCTGTTAACCATTTAAGATACACTTTATTAAGTGGTTCAAACGGGGCAACTTGAAGGGCTTTCAGGACTAGACTTAAGTCCCAAGGCACTGTAGGAGGAACAAAAGGAGGTTGAATGCGCAGCATTCCCTGGAAAAAAGTACGCACGTCCTGTAAATTGGCAATTTGCTTTTGGAACCATACGGTCAATGCCAAGACTTGCACTCTCAAGGAAGCCACCTTCAAACCTTCATCAATTCCTGCCTGAAGGAATGCCAAGACCCTGGAAATTCTGAAAGACTTAGGGTCCATTTTCCTCACACTGCACCAATGAATATAGGTTTGCCATATTCGGTGATAAATGCGAGCGGAGGGAGGTTTCCTTGCTCTGAGCATAGTTTGAATTACCTGTAGTGATTATACTCTTGACTTCAGGATAGAGGTTTCAATAAGCCACGCAGTCAAAGACAGTCGATCCACATGTCTGATAACAAGGACCCTGCATCAGATCTGGACGTTGAGGAAACAGAAGTGGAACATCCATGGACATCCTCTGCAGATCTGTGTACCAATGTCTTCTGGGCCAAGCCAGAGCTATTAGTATCACGGCACCTTTTCCTTGCTTTATCTCTCACCACCCTGGGTAATCGGGTGACTGGAGGAAACACAAACCAGATGAAAATCCCATCTCACCAACAGGGCATCCACAAAGATCGCTCTGGGATCCTTTGTTCTTGACCCGTATGCGAGCACTTTGTTGTTCAGCTGGGACGCCATGAGATCCATCTCTGGCAACCCCAACTTGTTTACTAGAGTCTGGAAGAGCTCCAGGTGTAGAGCCCATTCGCTTGCCTGAATGGCGTGTTGACTGAGAAAATCCGCTTTGCAGTTTAGGAATCCCGGAACAAACACTGCAGACAAGGCTGGATGATGAAGTTCTGCCCATTTTAGTATGCGACTTACCTCCTTCATCGCTTTTCGGCTGCGAGTTCCTCACTGATGGTTGAGGTACACTACTGCCGTCGCATTGTCCGAGCGGATCTGGACTGGTTTTCCCCCCAAAGACTGTCCTTTGCCTGACTCAGTGCTATGTATATGGCCCGAAGTTCCAATATATTTATTGGCAGGCAACTTTCTTCCTTGGTCCATTGCCCCTGAAAACACAACCTTCCTGACACTGCTCCCAAGCCCTGGATACTGGCATCTGTCGACAGAATTTCCCAATCTGATTTCCAAAAGGGTCTCCTTGTCCAGATGGGATATCTGTAGCCACCAGGCTAATGACCTTATTACTTCTATTGTAAGAACCATAATCTGTTTTTATCGTCTGATTCAACCCATTCCAATTGGCAAGAATCAGACGCTGCAGAGGCCTTGAGTGGAATTGTGCGTACTCCATCAAACCCATCACACGCATTGTTGCGTGAATGGATACCTTTTGACTGTGTAACAAGTCCCGAATCCTTGACTGAACCTTGGATAGTTTGCTCAGGGGTAAAATTACTCTGAAGACTTGAATCCAGTACAGCTCCCAAGTGAGTCATCCGTTGTGACGGAACCAGAGACTATTTTGCCCAATTTATGAGCCACCCGTGGTTCTGCAGACACGTTATTGTCTGTTGCAGATGACATAAAAGAGCAATTCCTGTGTCTGTGCCAGGGTTAAGAGATTGTCGATGTATGGAAATATTCTTATCCCCTGCTGGCAGAGATAAACTGCTATTACCACCATAATCTTTGTAAATACTCTGGGAGCTGTGGCTAACCCAAAAGGTAGGGCCTGGAACTGAAAATGCTGTTGGAGGATAGCGAACCTGAGATGGCACTGATAGGACAGTGCTACAGGAACATGTAGGTAAGCATCCTGTATATCCAGGGATACCATATAATCCCCTGGCTCCATGGCCAAAATGATGAACGTAACTTCTCCATGTGAACAGAAGTACCCAAATGCATTTATTCAGTCCTTTCAGAATGAGAATGGGCCGAAATGACCCATTCGGCTTCTGAACTAAAAATAGGATTTTTAATTACCTACCGGTAAATCCTTTTCTCGTAGTCTGTAGAGGATGCTGGGGTCCACATTAGTACCATGGGGGATGTACCAAAGCTCCCAGTACGGGAGGGAGAGCACAGAGGCTCCTGCAGAACCGATTGGTCAAAGTATCAAACTTGTAGAACTTAGCAAACGTGTTCGACCCTGACCAAGTAGCCGCTCGGCAAAACTGTAAAGCAGAGACGTCCGGGCAGCCGCCCAGGAAGTACCAATCTTACAAGTAGAGTGGGCCTTAACAGACGTAGGACACTGCAATCCTAACATAGAATAAGCATGCTGGATAGTGAACCCGTTCCAGCGAGAAATAGTCTGATTAGAATCAGGACACCCAATCTTGTTGGGATCATAAAGGACAAACCGCGTCCTACTTTCTGGGATGTCCTCTTCACATAACTCTTCAAAGCCCTCACAACATCCATAGACTGAGGTAATTGAGGAGTCAGTAGCCACTGGCACCACAATAGGTTGGTTGATTTGAAAGGCAGACAACCTTTGGAAGAAACTGCCGACGCGTCCTGAGCTCAGCTCTATCTTCATGGATAATCAAGTAGGGGCTCTTGCAGGACAATGTCCCCAATTCAGACACACGCACAAGCCGAAGCTAATGCCAACAGTGTGATCACCTTCCAAGTGAGAAACTTGACCTCAACCTCCTGTAGAGGCCATCTTAACGTGGTGTTGCAGGAACTGCAACACCACGTTAAGATCTCAAGGTGCCGTAGGAGGCACAAAGGGAGGCTGGATGTGCAACACCCCTTTCAAGAAAGCTTGAACCTCAGGGAGGGAAGCCAATTGTTTCTAGAAGAAAATGGACAAGGCCAAAATCTGGACTTTTATGGAGCCCAAACGTAGGCCCACACCCACACCCCACCCAAGTTGAAACTCCACCATAGGAAACTTTAGATTCACACCAAGACACATACTTTCTAAATGCGATGGTAATGTTTAGATGTTACTCCTTTCCTAGCCTGCATCAGGGTAGGAATAACTTTGTTTCGAATGCCTTTCAGAGCCAGGATCTGGCCTTCAAACTCCATGCCGTCAAACAGCTGTGGTAAGTCTTGATAAGCGAATGGCCCCTGTTGCAGAAGGTCCTCTCAAAAGAGGACGAGGCCTCGGATCTTTCAGCAGTAACTCCAGAAGATCTGCATACCAAGCTAGTCTTGGCCAGTCTGGAGCAATGCAGATCGCCTGAACTCGTTTTTTTATAAGTTTTAGAATCCTTAGGATGAATGGAAGGAGGAAGAAACATACACAGACTAGAAGATCCACTGAGTTACCAGTGCTTCCACCGCCACTGCCTGTGGGTCTCACGACCTGGAACAGTACCTGCGAAGCTCCTTGTTGAGGCAGGAGGCCATCATGTCTATTTGGAGGTACGCCCCAAAGACTTGACACCTCCGCAAACACTTTTTCCTATCCTCTTTAGGAGAATGAAAAAGCAACAAGAACTCTTTGGGATCTGGAAGTTTTTCTCCAGGTTCTCCCAGGATTTTTCAAATAAAGCGTTTAATTCCTTAGACGCAGGGAAGGTAAGGGAGGCTCTTATTGTCAGTAAAGTAAGCTTCCGCGACCTGTTCAGGTACCTTGTCAGTAAAGTGTAAAACGTCCCGATTGGCCTCAATCATGAGCTGCACCCCCATAGCAAGGGATGCCTCCCCCCTCAGTATATCTCCATCACTGTCTCCAGTGTCAGAGTTGGTATCTGTGTCCCCCGCATTATCTGGGAAAGAACACGCTTTTTTGGGCATATACTAGGGGATTTTGATGAGGTAGTGGGAGTAGAACACAACACCTCTACAGATTTTTCAAAACCTGCATTTCAGTCTCATAATGAGCTATCCTAGATGAAATGCTTTAGCTAATCAGCACTAATTTCTATCAAGAAGTTATTTAAAAAAAAATATACATACATAATCTGTTGAAACAGCAAATAAAAAGATAATTACCACCCCTTCAAATGGTCAAGCATGTGGGCTCAGTTAGGGTCCTGTGTGATTTAGAGTCCAAAACAGGACCTATATTGGTTGCAGGTCAACTGAAATTGCAGTTTGTTTTTTACATGGACCATATGCAAAAAAAAGGTCCCAAAGATGGATATAGTTACCGGTCCTTAGGTATTTTTCAAGGGAGAGTCCGTTTAGCGTCAATCCTAGTTAGATGGTAGCACTTGGAGGCGCATTTTGCAGGAGTCCCTTTAACCTTCAATGCTTGGACCGTTCACAATAGGAAATCCACTGAATCCGTTGAAGTCCCGTAGCCAAAAGTATCCTTTTTAGTAGCTCACTGATCTAGGGGGAAAGAAAGTTCTGACTCGTTTTGCTGTCCTTAGCCTTTTCAAAGGTTGATTTACCTGCTTTTGCAATTGCGAAAGAAACAGTAAATGTATACAGACTCATGCAATAGGCACTTATCCAACTATTCGTACTCAAAGGGTAGATAGAAACTTAGTGCTGTATTACCTCTACTCAAGAGTGGGATACAGGGAGACTCACCTCACTTCCAGGACCGATCAATACATTAGTAGCGTCTGGATCTACTGAGCATTCGCTAGTGTACACTGCAGCTCCATGAACCTATAGTGAACACAGACGCTCCGTGATCACCGATGCACCAGTCACACAGCCGCCTATACTGTCGCTGGGTCCCATTCGTGTACATCTGAGATAGAAGCGGGAAACAGTTCATGGTGAGACTCGGAGGAAACTGGTCATGAACCCAGGGGGGGGTTTGGGCACGACCAGGAGAGCATCC
Source organism: Pseudophryne corroboree (assembly GCF_028390025.1). Taxonomy (NCBI): domain Eukaryota; kingdom Metazoa; phylum Chordata; class Amphibia; order Anura; family Myobatrachidae; genus Pseudophryne; species Pseudophryne corroboree. Next base: position 28,505,459 of record NC_086451.1, read on the forward strand.
AACTCCCCACTGCTGCCATCAACCCTAGGGATCGCGGCCTCATACTATTCCTGGAGCCTCTGATCCCTAAGGCCTAGCGCTGGAGCACTAGTGGTGGCAGCCGCGTCAGTAACGGTTTGGTAGTCTCCTCCCAAAACAGTGCGGCTGTGTCCGTATTCCCCTACTTGCTCCCTGTGCTCTGGCCACAACCTGGTAATGTCAGCTGGACCTGCTAGTATATCCGACACAGACGCCCGCCAAAACAGCACTGTACTTGCGGGTAAGCGTTGTCGTGACCCCCGGCGGAGAGTTGTTACAGCGACTAAGGTACGTACAAGACGCCGTTTAGAAAGATCACTCAAGAAAAAAAAAAAAAAAAATTATATATATATTTATAGTTAGGACTATAAAAAGAAACTAAGAAAGCTTGAGGCTGCTAAAACCTAGCAGCCCTCCGACCATGGTCCGGCTCCTGCCGCACCAAACAAAGAAAACAGATTTGCCTGAGCCAGGGGGTGGGATATATGGTGGGAGGCCGGAAAAGCTTTGACCGATTGGTGCAAATCTGCTGTCGCTTCATCATATCATTGTTATCCTGTGGATCCTGCGGTGGGGGGGGAAAACATAAAAAAAAAAAAATCCTGACACTAGCAGAGTTGCACAGGACTTTCTGTAGACTGGGTCTCTGTCGCAGCTCATAATTGTGCCCCGGGACAGGTACCCTACAGTTCAGTCTTGAAGGCAGCGGCATGTATTGGCAGTAGCTCACTGGGAGTCCAGCTACCTCTTCCCATCAGACATCAATATTGAATCCACATCAATGGCAACGGACTAGGGGTATGAATCAGTGGCATGATGGGAATGACATTTTAATACAACTACACCTTCCATGCCAAGCAGTTGTGTGCTCTGCAGCAGAGCTTGTGAGGAGGTACCGTGACTACTATGCATGAGGCTGCATTCTTAGGACCCACTAAGTGTGGATTAGGTCTGCTTTAGACCTGTAGTGTTGCAGTAGAAGAGGAAACACTCACCTGGCGGGCCACAACATCCAGATCAAGGATGGAGTAGTGCTTCCCGAAAATCAAAGAGCTGTGCTGGAGTATCATCTGGGAACAGTGCTTGTTGGGGGCTGGCTCGGACTCCCACTGGACCTAGAGAGTGCATCATAGACAGAGGGTGAGCAGCTACAGTCACTGGTAATAGTTACTGTAAAAACAGGGAAGTCTGTATTATATGGCCACGCAAACCACCACAAGAACTCTGGACGAGAAGAGAGCAGCGGTTAGGCTTCTCTAGAAGACCCTCCATGGCACAATCTAATCCAGCTCAACTCGCCTTCCAAGTGTGCTTGAAAAAATCCCAGATCCGGGACTTTGTATAGCGCAGGTCCACGCCGCTTAGGATGCCGGGTTCATGCAGGAAACGAAGGTGCGCTATATCCGCTGCATTCTCAGGGATTTCCTGCAATCATGGAGTGACAGTTTAGCTGAGAAGCATTACTGAGAGGGGGAACATTTTACAAGCACCACTAGAGAGTATTTAATACAATAGTGTGACACTTCATGAAGAGGGCCTATGTTCTGTACTCACAATGCCCCCACGTTTATGATCATGGCAACAATGGATCCCTATCCACTAAACTCTCCAACACTAGATGGGGGATGTGGTTGAGTTCTAGTGGGGTGGCAGAGAATGAATGGCTTCGAGGAGGTGTACAAGAATGGTGGATCCCAGAGCAGAAGAAGATCTGTCCAAGGAACAATATGGGCATTACTCTGAAATCCAGGTCCATGTTTGACTGGTAAACCTGAATCTGGAGGCCTGAACATCCTTCTGCCTTGCCCTGAAAAAAAAGTGTCCTCTGCTTTCCATAATGGATGAGGGCATAGTGCCACCAGCAGGACATTTGAATGCGTTGCCTTCAAAAGCTTTAACAGTAATGGACATTTTTATTAAATCTCCTTCCCTTTGGTGTGAATCATGTGAGACACCACAGCCATCTGTTGCTGGGTGAGTGGGCATGCCAAGGGGGAGTTATACAAGTTAATGTATATGTAATAGTACAGTGGCCACATACTGGTCCTTAAATGTCCATTATTAAGAGTACTCCCAGGCACCAGATGTCCAGTATCTTTATTTCACATTGCCTAAACAAGAGTCTATCGTGAGCATATTCTAAAAAGTGTAGGCCACGCATGCCGTAGGTCATGAATCAGCAGTATCTTAATCTTACCTCAATGTGAGCGTTCACATAATGCTCTGTACGGCCCCTGTACACCCACTTTTCAGCCGTGATCTCTTCTTGCTCTGGAACATGCCAAGTAGGCTCGATGTGGTCACAGTGGTACCACACGAACACCGTCTCATTTATCTCGCAGCAAGGCCAGGCTTTAATCTTGGCAAACTCCGGCACTGCAAGCAGATTTGAAAAATATAAAAAAAAATTATACCTTTGACCATAGACAAGGTGGGAGTGCGGACTTCCTGGGATAAGTGTTCCAGCAGCAGACGTCACATCGCTGCAAAGCAATGTTCTGTGTTCCACAGACAACTGCATGTGACGCTGCTAGCTCAAGGGGTGTTAGCCATGCGCCATGAAGACCCTTATCTAGGGGGAATCCCACACACGAGGCTGGTGCAGTACTAGATTGACAACCAGGAAGCAGATCTAGGAACTCTATGAAGAACAGACCAAAAATACAGTTCAGAGAACACCAACAAGAGTCTATAGATGGGGGAACCAGGGCCATTGCACTATATTTACAAATGTTTAGCAAGGCTTCTTCCATCTTGTGCACAGGTCTTCCAACTAGAGAGTATATTAAGCAGAGTACAATCCAAGTCTCTTGCAACATTCAATAGGGAAGAACGTACAAACATCCAGTCCTGATAATATCGTGGATGTACTCATGCGCAATACTACTCAGTGTTCTACAAAGAAACTCCAATTTCAGAGTGAGACACCTAGGTAGAAACCACTTAAAGATGTGGACAGTATCAGATCCATGGAAAACATATCTACAGGTATAAGAGGCTTATAGGGTATCTGCATCCAAGATTTTGTTAGAGTTTCCCAAACGCCACCATTACAGTGCAGGTTTTGAAGGTATCCATGCTTGATCACAGGTGCATTGATTAGTAGCTCAGTCAAATTGACTTAACTATCCGACCTCACTCATGGACTGTTAACACATGACTTATGGGGGTGGCTGTAGACGTGAAGAACCTTCTGCTAACAAGGACACACTGTTGAGTGACAACCGAACACGACCGCCTCAACGCACCCGGTTGCTCCTACATGCAAGGGCGAAAAGTACTCTATACTAATTGATGTAGGCATCTATTATAAAGTACAGGGAAAAACTCAGATCATTAAGTGGAAGAAACGCCCAGTTCGTATATTAAATCGGTCTATTGAATTCTACCAACAGTGGATGGCATACCTTTTTCAGCATATGGTATCCTGGCACACTTTCCATCCTTGCCATGGAACTGCCACCCATGGAATGGGCACTCTATGCAGTCACCGACCACTTGACCTCCTACTGCAAGGTTGGCACCCAAGTGAGGGCAGTAGGCATCCACGACATACACCTTACCCTCCTGGGTACGGTACACCGCCACCTGTTCACCTGCAGGTAAGCCCAAGATCAAATCAGTTACATGGATAAGATGAAGTAGACCGATGTGGTTATCCTATTTACTACAGTCTTGAATTCTGATGAGGGGGGCAATTGGGGTAAGTAGCCTAGGTCACAGAATACACACAGGGCTATACCTACTACCTTGCAGCCATGTGCTGTTTATGCTTACAGCATGCAATAATTCAGCACTTAGAGAAGGCCAAACACCCAGAAGTGTCAAAGAGCCAATAACAATACAAACTCAGGTATAGTCTTAAGTATAACCTTAAGACTATACCTGAGAAATGCAGTAATGGGAGGAGTCCTCTGCCAGGTTATGACCGAACACAGCCTGCAGGCAAGGGAAAAATCGAAGACACTATATACACCAAAATCTTAACCAGCTGCGCACACATCTGCCCACGACGATACGCTCAACAATGCTAATTTTTCTAGCGCACATCTACGGGGGTGTGAGGAGAAGCAAGACATGTCACTGGTCACGATGTGCAGTTTCACTTTTCTTGAATAGCCAGCATTGCTGCCTCACAGTACTGGGTTCCCAAGTTCGATTCCCAACCAGGGCCCTACCAGGGCTAGAGTAGGCAGGAGTTTAACAAGTATCTTCATTGAAAATCCCACTGTAGGTCTGCTTCCTATGGAGGAGATCATGCCCCAACATTCTTGGAACTGGGTTGCACACGACAGCTACGGCTGAAATTATGTAGTCCGTCACTGTAGTACCCCAAAACGGAAACTATACAGATGTGGGTGACTGGCTGCACTTTTGGACTATTACGCTCTTGTTCAGTACTCTTCTGGGAATGACGCGACAGGTCTTGGAGGACATCAGATTCAGGTTACACCAATACCATCAATGACAACAAGGTCAAATCCCAAAAGCAAGGTAATAGCCTAAGACACTTCTTGCTGGCACCTAATCCGAATAAAGGCAACTCATTCCCAGCTCATGAAGATCCTGCCGGTTCCTACACCTGACAGACGCCTGGACTCCAGAATCTCACAGTTACACACCTGGTATTAGGCAATGAGAGTTTCCATGGTAGTAAGTCTACGACTGCCTACAACCCAGTATTTTATCAAGTTATTTCTATGGCAAACATTATGTAGCACTTTAGAGAACATTCTTATATAGGCTCCTGGTTGGATCTAAGCCAGGACCTCTGTGCAAAGGTTAGTAATGCTAACCACTATGCCACCACATTTATTTTGTTAGGCATTTTGCAGCATATTCTAGAAAATATTTTTATATAGGGCCCTTGTTGGACTCAAAGCAATGTCAGAATGCTATGAGGTACAACTCCTAACCACTATGCCAGATTAAATCTATTTGGTAAAATTAGAAAATGTTGGGGTCACCGTGTGTGGTTGCACCAATTGTGTAACAATCAAGAATTGTGGTAAAATATTTGCCATTTTAAACCACTTATTATTCCAATAGGCCTTTGGCTATAGATTATGTTAAAGGACTCTACAGCCTCAAGAACTTGATCTTCACAGTGAGGGCTGTTGGTGGTTTGACAAAGCTGTGGTCACATTATTGGCACAGTTTGTGCAGTTGCATATTCTTTGTACAGTGCAATCTACACCCTAATATACAGGTGCATGTTGTGTGTACATCCACAGAGCATTTGGGATGGCCAACGGACATCCATTACCTATAAAGACCAAGGCTTCTTCAGTCAATAGATTTGAGGTTAATTGAGATTTTCTGGTAGAATGCCCCACCAGCCAATCAGTTCACCACCCCTGGTATCCAGTGACTTTGTCTGAGGATGGTGCAGCACAGTCCCAGACAGTGGTAGGCTGTAAGCTACAGCTGTACATGGAGGCCCAATTAAAGGGACTGTTTTGACCATTGCCTGTAGGTTGCAGTCTGGTAGCCAGAGCCATGAAAGGAGGAGCAAGTAGCAAGGGACAAGATACCTGGGCTATATACAGATCACTGCTAGCACCATGGACCCATATCTCCAATACAGGTGAAACTCAGAAAATAATATATCGTGCAAGACTTAATTTCAGTAATGCAACTTAAAAAAGGTGAAACTAATATATTATATATAGACCCATTACATGCAAAGGGAGATATGTCAAGCCTTTATTTGGTATAATTTCTCATACGTCCTAGAGGATGCTGGGGACTCCTTAAGGACCATGGGGTATAGACGGGATCTGCAGGAGACATGGGCACACTATAAGACTTTGAATGGGTGTAAACTGGCTCCTCCCTCTATGCCCCTCCTCCAGACCTCAGTTAGACTCTGCCCAGGAGTGACTGGACACACTAGGGGAGCTCTATAGAGTTTCCCTAAAGACTTTGTTAGGTTTTTTTATTTTCAGGGAGACCTGCTGGCTACAGGCTCCCTGCATCGTGGGACTGAGGGGAGAGAAGTCAGACCTACTTCTTCTTAGTTAAGGGCTCTGCTTCTTAGGCTACTGGATACCATTAGCTCCAGAGGGTTCGATCACTTTGTTCGCCTAGCTGCTTGTTCCCAGAGCCGCGCCGTCACCCCCCTCACAGAAGCCAGAAGAAAGAAGCCGGGTGAGTATGAGAAGAACAGAAGACTTCAGACGGCAGAAAACTTCAGTAATGGAGGTAAGCGCAGTGGTAGCGCTGTGCTCCATGCTCCCACACACCAACGGCACTCTCCGGGTGCAGGATGCTCGGGGGGGGGGGGGGGTGAGCGCCCTGGACAGCAGTTACAGAGTCTCTTTTTCACTGGCAAGAAGTCATATTCGGGCCCCGGCACGTTACCCCCGCCAGTATACAGCAGCGATTGCGCTGCGCGTCATTGCTCCCACACACCAACGGTTGCATGGGGGGGGGGGGGGGGGGGGGGAGGGGGCGCCATGGAAAGCATTATATAAGTTATTTGAGGAGGTATATAGTGTATAGACACTATATACGGTCCCCTGCCAGCATATAAAACTATTATACCAGGGCTGAACAGCGTTGAAGAGGGGGTGGGGCTTAGCCCTCACAGCAGTGTTCAGCACCATTTTCTGTCTGCTTGCCAAAAACGTGTACAAACAAGGGGGGACACAGATTTTTAGTGTTATGATGAATTTAGCACCATTTTTTTTAGAAAGACATATAATCACTGCTGTGCATGTTTCTCTGTGTGTTCCCTGTCAGAATACCCACTATAGTCCAAATGTGTCTACACAATCAGCTATGGGAATCACTGACGGCATCGCCGACGCCTGTTTGTACTTGATGCTGTAGATGCAGAGTCAACCGGTTGGTAGTTGTATGCTTGTCAAAAGTAAACACTGTGTGGGAAACACAGTAGTGTGGGTGACCCCGTCGGCACCAACTGCTATTACTAGGTGTAAATTAACATGCTGTAACTGCCTTATGCCTGTGTATATATTTATATGTATGGTACGGTTCCATGGGCCTGTGGCTCGTGCACAGACTCGTAGTATATGTGGGGGAGTGTTATTAAAATTATTTACGTATACTCCCCTCGGACCCCTCAGGGTTGCAAGAATGTTATATTGCCTGGTTACTACTCCCTGCTGTCGACGACTACTGGGTTTTCTGTCGACCATAAGGTTTCCTGTTGGGTCCACAATTGGGGCATTCAGTACATGGTCATACACATTAATGTTACTAGGGGCCCGAGGGTTCCAGACAATCCGCACAGAGATGTACGAGAGAGAGAGAGAGAGAGAGATGTAGATCAAAATGGAAACAGCCCGGCACTCTACTGGAAGTCCAAAATGCCCCGGTGCCCTCAGCTTAAACAAAATAAGATTTTACTTACCGATAAATCTATTTCTCGGAGTCCGTAGTGGATGCTGGGGTTCCTGAAAGGACCATGGGGAATAGCGGCTCCGCAGGAGACAGGGCACAAAAAGTAAAGCTTTTCCGATCAGGTGGTGTGCACTGGCTCCTCCCCCTATGACCCTCCTCCAGACTCCAGTTAGGTACTGTGCCCGGACGAGCGTACACAATAAGGGAGGATTTTGAATCCCGGGTAAGACTCATACCAGCCACACCAATCACACCGTACAACTTGTGATCTAAACCCAGTTAACAGTATGATAACAGCGGAGCCTCTGAAAGATGGCTTCCTTCAACAATAACCCGAATTAGTTAACAATAACTATGTACAACTTATGCAGATAATCCGCACTTGGGATGGGCGCCCAGCATCCACTACGGACTCCGAGAAATAGATTTATCGGTAAGTAAAATCTTATTTTCTCTATCGTCCTAGTGGATGCTGGGGTTCCTGAAAGGACCATGGGGATTATACCAAAGCTCCCAAACGGGCGGGAGAGTGCGGATGACTCTGCAGCACCGAATGAGAGAACTCCAGGTCCTCCTTAGCCAGAGTATCAAATTTGTAAAATTTTACAAACGTGTTCTCCCCTGACCACGTAGCTGCTCGGCAAAGTTGTAATGCCGAGACCCCTCGGGCAGCCGCCCAAGATGAGCCCACCTTCCTTGTGGAGTGGGCCTTTACAGATTTAGGCTGTGGCAAGCCTGCCACAGAATGTGCAAGTTGGATTGTGCTACAGATCCAACGAGCAATCGTCTGTTTAGACGCAGGAGCACCCATCTTGTTGGGTGCATACAATATAAACAACGAGTCAGATTTTCTGACTCCAGCTGTCCTTGCAATATATATTTTTAATGCTCTGACAACGTCCAGTAACTTGGAGTCCTCCAAGTCACTTGTAGCCGCAGGCACTACAATAGGCTGGTTCAGATGAAATGCTGACACCACCTTAGGGAGAAAATGCGGACGAGTCCGCAGTTCTGCCCTGTCCGAATGGAAAATCAGATATGGGCTTTTGTAAGATAAAGCTGCCAATTCTGACACTCTCCTGGCAGAAGCCAGGGCTAGAAGCATGGTCACTTTCCATGTGAGATATTTCAAATCCACCTTTTTTAGTGGTTCAAACCAATGAGATTTTAGGAAGTCCAAAACCACATTTAGATCCCACGGTGCCACTGGAGGCACCACAGGAGGCTGTATATGCAGCACTCCCTTAACAAAGGTCTGGACTTCAGGGACTGAAGCCAATTCTTTTTGAAAGAAAATCGACAGGGCCGAAATTTGAACCTTAATAGATCCCAATTTGAGACCCATTGACAATCCTGATTGCAGGAAATGTAGGAATCGACCCAGTTGAAATTCCTCCGTCGGAGCACTCCGATCTTCGCACCACGCAACATATTTTCGCCAAATTCGGTGATAATGTTGCACGGTTACTTCCTTCCTTGCTTTAATCAAAGTAGGAATGACTTCTTCCGGCATGCCTCTTTCCTTTAGGATCCGGCGTTCAACCGCCATGCCGTCAAACGCAGCCGCGGTAAGTCTTGAAACAGACAGGGACCCTGCTGAAGCAAGTCCCTCCTTAGAGGTAGAGGCCACGGATCTTCCGTGATCATCTCTTGAAGTTCCGGGTACCAAGTCCTCCTTGGCCAATCCGGAACCACTAGTATCGTTCTTACGCCTCTTTGCCGTATAATTCTCAATACTTTTGGTATGAGAGGCAGAGGAGGAAACACATACACCGACTGGTACACCCAAGGCGTTACCAGCGCGTCCACAGCTATTGCCTGCGGATCTCTTGACCTGGCGCAATACCTGTCCAGTTTTTTGTTGAGGCGAGACGCCATCATGTCCACCATTGGTCTTTCCCAACGGGTTACCAGCATGTGGAAGACTTCTGGATGAAGTCCCCACTCTCCCGGGTGAAGATCGTGTCTGCTGAGGAAGTCTGCTTCCCAGTTGTCCACTCCCGGGATGAACACTGCTGACAGTGCTATCACATGATTCTCTGCCCAGCGAAGAATCCTTGCAGCTTCTGCCATTGCCCTCCTGCTTCTTGTGCCGCCCTGTCTGTTCACATGGGCGACTGCCGTGATGTTGTCCGACTGGATCAATACCGGTTTTCCCTGAAGCAGAGGTTCTGCCTGGTTTAGAGCATTGTATATTGCTCTTAGTTCCAGAATGTTTATGTGAAGAGACGTTTCCAGGCTCGTCCATACTCCCTGGAAGTTTCTTCCTTGTGTGACTGCTCCCCAGCCTCTCAGGCTGGCGTCCGTGGTCACCAGGATCCAATCCTGTATGCCGAATCTGCGGCCCTCCAATAGATGAGCACTCTGCAACCACCACAGAAGAGACACCCTTGTCCTTGGAGACAGGGTTATCCGTAGGTGCATCTGAAGATGCGACCCTGACCATTTGTCCAACAGATCCCTTTGGAAAATTCTTGCGTGGAATCTGCCGAATGGAATCGCTTCGTAAGAAGCCACCATTTTTCCCAGGACTCTTGTGCATTGATGTACAGACACCTTTCCTGGTTTTAGGAGGTTCCTGACAAGCTCGGATAACTCCTTGGCTTTTTCCTCCGGGAGAAAAACCTTTTTCTGAACCGTGTCCAGAATCATCCCTAGGAACAGCAGACGAGTTGTCGGCATTAACTGGGATTTTGGAATATTCAGAATCCACCCGTGCTGTTTTAGCACTTCTTGAGACAGTGCTAATCCCATCTCTAGCTGTTCTCTGGACCTCGCCCTTATTAGGAGATCGTCCAAGTATGGGATAATTAATACGCCTTTTCTTCGAAGAAGAATCATCATCTCGGCCATTACCTTTGTAAAGATCCGAGGTGCCGTGGACAATCCGAACGGCAGCGTCTGAAACTGATAGTGACAGTTTTGTACAACGAACCTGAGGTACCCCTGGTGTGAGGGGTAAATTGGAACGTGGAGATACGCATCCTTGATGTCCAAGGATACCATAAAGTCCCCCTCTTCCAGGTTCGCTATCACTGCTCTGAGTGACTCCATTTTGAACTTGAACTTCTTTATGTACAGGTTCAAGGACTTCAGATTTAGAATAGGCCTTACCGAGCCATCCGGCTTCGGTACCACAAAAAGAGTGGAATAATACCCCTTCCCTTGTTGCAGAAGAGGTACCTTGACTATCACCTGCTGAGAGTACAGCTTGTGAATGGCTTCCAACACCGTCTCCCTTTCGGAGGGGGACGTTGGTAAAGCAGACCTCAGGAAACGGCGAGGTGGATCTGTCTCTAATTCCAACCTGTATCCCTGAGATATTATCTGCAGGATCCAGGGATCTACTTGCGAGTGAGCCCACTGCGCGCTGTAATTTTTGAGACGACCGCCCACCGTCCCCGAGTCCGCTTGAGAAGCCCCAGCGTCATGCTGAGGCTTTTGTAGAAGCCGGGGAGGGCTTCTGATCCTGGGAAGGAGCTGCGTGTTGCTGTCTCTTCCCTCGACCTTTGCCTCGTGGCAAATATGAATAGCCCTTTGCTCTCTTATTTTTAAAGGAACGAAAGGGCTGCGGTTGAAAAGTCGGTGCCTTTTTCTGTTGGGGAGTGACTTGAGGTAGAAAGGTGGATTTCCCGGCTGTAGCCGTGGCCACCAAATCTGATAGACCGACTCCAAATAACTCCTCCCCCTTATACGGCAAAACTTCCATATGCCGTTTTGAATCCGCATCGCCTGTCCACTGTCGCGTCCATAAAGCTCTTCTGGCCGAAATGGACATAGCACTTACCCGTGATGCCAGTGTGCATATATCCCTCTGTGCATCACGCATATAAAGAAATGCATCCTTTATTTGTTCTAACGACAGTAAAATATTGTCCCTGTCCAGGGTATCAATATTTTCAATCAGGGATTCTGACCAAACTACCCCCGCACTGCCCATCCAGGCAGTTGCTACAGCTGGTCGTAGTATAACACCTGCATGTGTGTATATACTTTTTTGGATATTTTCCATCCTCCTATCTGATGGATCTTTAAGTGCGGCCGTCTCAGGAGAGGGTAACGCCACTTGTTTAGATAAGCGTGTTAGCGCCTTGTCCACCCTAGGAGGTGTTTCCCAGCGCTCCCTAACCTCTGGCGGGAAAGGGTATAATGCCAATAATTTCTTTGAAATTATCAGCTTTTTATCAGGGGCAACCCACGCTTCATTACACACGTCATTTAGTTCTTCTGATTCAGGAAAAACTATAGGTAGTTTTTTCATACCCCACATAATACCCTGTTTAGTGGTACCTGTAGTATCAGCTAAATGTAACGCCTCCTTCATTGCCAAAATCATATAACGTGTGGCCCTACTGGAAAATACGGTTGATTCGTCACCGTCACCACTGGAGTCATCGCCTGTGTCTGGGTCTGTGTCGACCGACTGAGGCAAAGGGCGTTTCACAGCCCCTGACGGTGTTTGAGTCGCCTGGACAGGCACTAATTGATTGTCCGGCCGTCTCATGTCGTCAAACGACTGCTTTAGCGTGTTGACACTATCCCGTAGTTCCATAAATAAAGGCATCCATTCTGGTGTCGACCCCCTAGGAGGTGACATCCCCATATTTGGCAATTGCTCCGCCTCCACACCAATATCGTCCTCATACATGTCGACACACACGTACCGACACACAGCAGACACACAGGGAATGCTCCTAATGAAGACAGGACCCACTAGCCCTTTGGGGAGACAGAGGGAGAGTTTGCCAGCACACACCAAAAACGCTATATATATATATATATATATATATATATCAGGGATAGCCTTATAATAAGTGCTCCCCTATAGCTGCTTTGTTATATAAAAATATCGCCATAAATTTGCCCCCCCTCTCTGTTTTACCCTGTTTCTGTAGTGCAGTGCAGGGGAGAGACCTGGGAGCCGTCCTGACCAGCGGAGCTGTGAGAGGAAATGGCGCCGTGTGCTGAGGAGATAGGCCCCGCCCCTTTTCCGGCGGGCTCGTCTCCCGCTATTTTGAGAAATCAGGCAGGGGTTAAATATCTCCATATAGCCTCTAGGGCTATATGTGAGGTATTTTTAGCCTTTATAGGTACTCATTTTGCCTCCCAGGGCGCCCCCCTCCCAGCGCCCTGCACCCTCAGTGACTGCCGTGTGAAGTGTGCTGAGAGGAAAATGGCGCACAGCTGCAGTGCTGTGCGCTACCTTTAGAAGACTGCAGGAGTCTTCAGCCGCCGATTCTGGACCTCTTCTGTCTTCAGCATCTGCAAGGGGGCCGGCGGCGCGGCTCCGGTGACCATCCAGGCTGTACCTGTGATCGTCCCTCTGGAGCTTGATGTCCAGTAGCCAAGAAGCCAATCCATCCTGCACGCAGGTGAGTTGACTCCTTCTCCCCTCAGTCCCTCGCTGCAGTGATCCTGTTGCCAGCAGGAATCACTGTAACATAAAAAACCTAGCTAAACTTTCTCTAAGCAGCTCTTTAGGAGAGCCACCTAGATTGCACCCTTCTCGGCCGGGCACAAAAATCTAACTGGAGTCTGGAGGAGGGTCATAGGGGGAGGAGCCAGTGCACACCACCTGATCGGAAAAGCTTTACTTTTTGTGCCCTGTCTCCTGCGGAGCCGCTATTCCCCATGGTCCTTTCAGGAACCCCAGCATCCACTAGGACGATAGAGAAATGAAAAGAATCTGCGGTACTCAGGGTCTTGTGAAGACGAAACTTGTATTAGAACATCAATAAAGTGTCCATCGACGTTTTGGGGACTTCAACCCCTTTGTCAAGATGTGTGCAGTATATGTGTAAATAACACACACACACACACACACACACACACAGGTTGAGTATCCCTTATCCAAAATCCCACATTTTTGGGTCCCCTACTGAGAAAATGACATCTATATCTATATCTATCTATCTCTATATCTAGAAATATTATATAGAAATATAATATATGTATATGTGCCATTATCTCAGTAGGGGAACAAAAAATGTGTGATTTTGGATAAGGGATAGTGTGTGTGTGTGTGTGTGTGTGTGTGTGTGTGTGTGTGTGTGTATATATATATATATTTTAGTGTGTAATTGTGTATTACATTATGTATATTCATATTATGATTTATAATGAATGCTGAAGTAATAGGATTCCTTCTCATGTGCTGGTCGCTCGGTTGATAAAGCTCTAGGTCGGCTGTGACGAGTTGGTCTCAGATCCTCTCGAGTCCGAATGTTTATTCTTTTCCCGCTGCGGATAGAATACTGTGAAAGTCAACTCCTGCTCGACACGGGGCCCTGTCGCAAAGGATCGTATACGGGAAGCTTAGTGATATTTTATTTCTATGCTTTGGGCTTATTTGTATTACATGCGCTTGGGGGAGTGTTTATATTCGGAAAGGCATCTGATAGAATTACCCTAAAGAGGGGATGTTTTTATGTTGGTTCTTCTCTATAACATTGCGGCAGGCTGCCGTGCATACACAGGAGGTGTGGCCAGGGGTATGCTGAGGCTGCCTCAGAGAGCTACTGAGTTTCTTCCTAAGACGGTGTAACGCTGTTTGGGAATGCCTCGGTTCAGTCAATCTAGGCGGACACTGCTGGTAAATCTAACTGTGAGTTAGTCTCCTTCACAGCGGTTGGTGACGCATTCTTTTGTGGGATGCAGTCGTTTTAACCAGTTCGATACCGTTCTTTTTTTCTTTTCTGCGCAGATAGTGGAAAGTGAAAAGGTAAGTGTTCTGCAGCCTTGTTAGGTACGCAGAAGCGGATGTCGTTTGTTTCTACCACATCCACCACATGTCGCTGGGTCCATCAGGCTGGAGCCCACTCCGGTGGAAACTAGTCTACTACTTTTCAGTCAGTCCGGGTATAGTCTAGGACCTGTGAGTTAATTATAGAATCCAAAGGTTGACATTCTGGCATTACAGATGTTTCCCCTCACTGATTTTTCTAATAGATCTTGCCGTTTCCCCTTTGGAAGGGGAGGTAGTACGCGACCCCATACTAGAGGTGCGTCAGATTCAGGGCATTGTCTTGCTGTCCCCGTTTTAAAACAAAAAACCCACACACCACATTAAAGGTCTAAATGCGTTGTTCTCCACATTCGGATTACCTGGGATTGTCTTTGCCATTTCACTGGAGTGATGGCAGTGGGATGGTATTCTTTAAATAGTAAAAGCCATTGTTCTGTGCTGGAACACTCTCCTGGTTAGGACGAGGTCGAGACACAAGTGGTGCAAATAGTTGTTTTCTCTGACTGTTCTTCACCACAGGGGAAGGCTGTTATACCCACCTCCGATGCCTGCGTCGTTGGGAATCAGAGTAGATATGGAACGGTTGAAGTTCTGTGTGTTCCTGTGGGAAGGGGTCTGAGGATCCGGTGTCGGATCAGATTTGCAGTGATAATCCATCAATATGTTCAGTTGATGAAGATCGGTGCGGCCTAAGAGGCCTTTTCAGTGAGCGGGTCAGATGCCAGAGTGGTTTTCACGGGGCCAGTCGGAAATGTGGTCCGGGTCTCACCTGCACATGCGCCAGAATATAATCCTAATGGCCAGGCTTTCACTCCTGTGGTGTCGGTTCAGTTCTCATCCTCCTAGAGGGACGAAGGTTCGGAATCCACAATGAGATCCTGGTGTCCATGCATGCAGATCTCAGAGACTGGGGAGCAGTCTGTGCAAGGGAAGTATTTCCAGAGGAAAAAAAGTCAAGCTGGGAAGCTTGTCTGCAATAAGCTTTCTTGAATTAAGAGCTATTTTCAATGAACATATACTTCTGATCTGCCAGTGTTAATTCTGTCGGACGACTTGACAGCAGTGGTGTAAGTAAGCCGCTAGGGCAGAACAAGGAGCAAAGCGGCAATGGCTGATGCCGAAAAGGTTTTCCGCTGGGTGGAAAGACTGGTAAACGCTATTTTAACAGTCTTTGTTCAGGATGTGAACGACGGCGAAATAGATTCCTCTGCAGACGCAATCTCCATCCGGGAGAAATACGGTCATCATTGAGAAGTTTTTACTGAAGCGACAAGTCTTTGAGGAGTGCCTCAATTGGACATATTGGCGTCTCGCCTCAACGGGAGATCTCAGAGATATTGTTCCAGATCAGAGGACACTCGAGCTATAGCAGTGGACGTCCTCGGGACACCTTGGGTGTTTTCAGTTGGTCTGTGTGTCCCCTCCGTTTTCACTCTGCGGAAGGTGATAACCGTAAGAACAAAAGGTTCAGGTGGTCCTCATTGTTCCGGTCTAAACGAGGAGGACTTGGTATTCAGTTCTTCAGCATTTACTCATAGAAGATCCCTGGCCTCTTCCTCTACGTGTTACAACAAGATCCGGGCGTGTATCAAAACTTGCTGCGTCTGACGGGTGGCGGTTGAACACCATATCCTAACCAGAAAGGATATTCCCAGTGAAGTTGTTTCCACACTTCTTCGGGCTAGAATAGAAGTAACGGCAAAGCCTTACCACAGTGTTTGGAGAAAATGTGTGTCTTGGTGTGAATCCAAGAAAGCTACTACGGAAGATTTCAGCTGGGTCGTTCTTCTCCAGTCTTTGCAAGCAGGTGTGGGTGCAGGCCTGCAGTTAGGCTCCATTTCAGTGCGGTTTTGGCCTTATAAATGCTCTTTCAAGAAAGAATTGGCAACCTTTCCGGAAGTTCGGACCTTCGTGGAAGGATTACTGCACATCCAACCTCCATTTGTAATACCAGAAGAATTCACAAGTAAATAGCGCTCAGTGTTGTTTCACATAAAATTAGACAATGTATACTTAGGGGTAAATTTACTAAGGTGGGAGATTTTTAGAACTGGTGATGTTGCCCATAGCAACCAGATTATATCTATTATCTGCTAGAAGCAGCTAGATAAATTGTAAGTAGAATCTGATTGGTTGCCATAGGCAACATCACCAGTTCTAAAAATCTCCTACCTTAGTAAACTTACCCCTTAATGTCCAAAAACAGGGTCAAATCAGTCCCGCAGATGAGAAAGTCCTTTCTTCTAATCCTCTGCTCCCGTTCTCACAGAAAAAGACCTCTATTTCCAGTAGTCGCTCAAGATGATATAAAATAAAAACAATACAAGATCACGGTGCAATACGTCCCAAACTTCTTTCAAACAGCAGATACAGATGTTAGGGATCCAATGCGTACACCACTCACAATGTATAAGGTGTCTATCTGCACATAAAGGTTTCTTTAGCTGTGATATAGATGTGAAAAAAATCTTTGTCAGATTAAGCGTACTGTACCCACTTCTTCACAAACGATGATCCTCGCATCAAGGTTTCTTTAGACGCTCCATGCCATAATTCTCCTCAATTATAGGAATTAAATATGTACTGATAAAAAAGGGATTTTATTTAAAAGATGGGCAAAAACCATACATGGAAAACCTCAACTGAAAATGATGCTAATTGAACAGGTATGGCCATCGGCCAAAAACAGCATTCCCTGCCTGGTGTTTAAAACATCAATTACAGAGGGGAAAACAATGATTGATAAGCCTGGAGCACTCTTCCTACGCGTTTCTACCCTCTGGGGGTCTTTGTCAAGGAATAAGAGTGCAAATTATGCAACCATATTTAAAGCCAAACACAGGAAATTGAAACAATTGAATCTTTTACATTCAGAAAATGAGTTGCCATGGCAACGCGTTTCCACGTGTACCCAGCATTCCCCATATTAGCCATTACTACTTCCTCCACACCAGTGAGTCTATCCGCCCGTAGTTGGTCACTTCCGCCACGCGTTGCTGTGGGAACCGCTCCCCGGACTAAGCCGCTCGTCCGCCTCCGATGAGCGTCATTTCCGCTCCCCGTCCCCATGGCAACGCGTGCGGCCGGTTACCCAAAACGGCGATGCATACCGCTGACGAACGGCTTGAAATAAGCCACTATCCTGAAATGGCAATAATGCCATCCATACGGCTCACTGGGTTAGAAATATCTATATATCTATATCTCTATATCTATATAGTATGCTCGGCACCTCATCTCCATAGCAACCCGTCCTCCTTAACAGCATTTGTGCACAAAACATGGAAAGGAAGAACACTTTAAAAAAAAGACATTTAAACACAACCTAGATACAATACCTACAAGAACCACCTTAACTCAAACTCATGGTTCAGACCATCTGGTGCCATGGTTTGTAAATTAAAAATCCACTGCATCTCGTTTTTAGCCAACCTATTATCCTTATTGTTATTACGCCACTGATCTCTTGTTAGTTCAATGCCCCAAAAGACTACAATGTGATCAGTGGAGCATCCATGGGTTTCCTTAAAGTGGAGTGAAAAGGGATGTGTGGCTAAACCCTTCCAGATATTCCGCACATGTTCGCTCCACCTGATTTTTAATGTCCTGCTCGATGTTCAATTAGCATCATTTTCAGTTGAGGTTTTCCATGTATGGTTTTTGCCCATCTTTTAAATAAAATCCCTTTTTTATCAGTACATATTTAATTCCTATAATTGAGGAGAATTATGGCATGGAGCGTCTAAAGAAACCTTGATGCGAGGATCATCGTTTGTGAAGGAGAGTACGGTACGCTTAATCTGACAAAGATTTTTTCACATCTATATCACAGCTAAAGATACCTTTATGTGTGGATAGACACCTTATACATTGTGAGTGGGGTACGCATTGGATCCCTAACATCTGTATCTGCTGTTTCAAAGAAGTTTGGGACGTATTGCACCATGATCTTGTATTGTTTTTATTTTATATCATCTTGAGCGACTACTGGAAATAGAGGTCTTTTTCTGTGAGAACAGGAGCAGAGGATTAGAAGAAAGGACTTTCTCATCTGCAGGACTGATTTGACCCTGTTTTTGGACATTAAGTATACATTGTCTAATTGATTTATGTGAAACACTGAGCGCTATTTACTTGTGGATTCTTCTGGTATTGTATTTGCATATAAGGGTGAAGTGGCCCTTTCATCCTCAGGTGGCTGCACAGGTGTGTTTGCGCCTTGGGTAATTGATTATTTTGTTTTATTTGTATTGATCAACCTCCATTTGTGCCCATTGGCACCGTGGGACCTTGACGTGGTGTTGCAGTTTCTCGTGTCAAAATATTTGGAACCTTTATGAAAGGTTGTGTTAAAATTTCTCTTGGAGTGTGGTCATGCTTTTGGCTTTGGCGTCCGCAAGGCGGATGACGAAAGTAGCGGCTGGGTCTCAAGAGCCCCTGTTTGATCTTCCAGGTGGATAGAGCGGAATTGAGAACTCTGATAATAGTTCTGCCAAAAGTGGTTTCGGTGTTCAGCAGAAACCTGCCTATTGGGTGCCTGTGGTTGCTTAAGCATTGACTGATTCAGGGTCTCTCGATGTAGTCAAGGCTTTGAATATTTATGTCGCCAATTTTGCTCAGATTGGGGAAACAGAGGCTCTGTTGTCCGGTATGCCCCAGCGTGATTGGGGCGCCCGAGTCTCTGCAGTCTGCTACACGCTAGATCTGTGATACGATTCGGCGTGCTCGTTCTACGGTTGGATTGCAGTTACCGAAGTCGGTGGTGATGCATTCTACTAGGTAGATGGGCTCTTCTTGGGCAGATGCCCGAGGAGTTTCGCCGGTTCAACTTTGCCGAACGGATACTTGGTCGGGTTCAAACCCTTTGGCTAAGCTATGCAAGTTTGATACCCTGGCTGAGGGGGACCTTATGTTTGCTCACAGTGCTACAGAGTCGTCCGCACTCTCCTGCCCGGTCTGGAGCTTTGGTATAAACCCCATGGTCCTTACGGAGTCCCCAGCATCCTCTAGGATGTATGAGAAAATAGGATTTTAATACCTACCGGTAAATCCTTTTCTCTTAGTCTGTAGAGGATGCTGGGTGCCCGTCCCAGTGCGTACTGTGTCTGCAGTTATTGGTAGTTGCGCTCATATTGCTTTGAGTTCAGTCAGTTTGTGACGGTCGTTGGTCATGTCGTTGCATTCGTTATTGTTGACTACCGTGTTGGTTATGGTTACACTCTTGTGGTGTTTTTCTGTCAGGCTGTTGCCGACGTTGAGCATGGCTTGGCATGCGGTGCCTTTTTTATTGGTTGTGTTGACACACTGCTCGTGTTACATGTTCTCTCATCTTGGGGCTGTGTATTGTTCATACCGTTGGCTGGTATTCTAGTGAATGTCATGTTCTGCGGTATGTTCGGGGTGTGAGCTGGTATGACACTCCTGTGATTAAACAATAAATTCTTTCCTCCAAATGTCAGTCTCCCTGGGCACAGTTTTCTAACTGAGGTCTGGAGGAGGGGCATAGAGGGAGAAGCCAGTTCACACCCAAAGTCTTCTAGTGTGCCCATGTCTCCTGCGGATCCCGTCTATACCCCATGGTCCTTACGGAGTCCCCAGCATCCTCTATGGACTAAGAAAAGGATTTACCGGTAGGTATTAAAATCCTAATTTTGACGATTGTGGCTTACAGTTTAAGAAGACCCCAAATCCAAAATCTCAGAAAATTACAATATTACATAAAATCAATAAATTTTAAATACAGAAATGTCGGCCCTCTAAAATATAATCATGTATATGTACTCAGTACTTGGTTTGGGACCCTTTTGCATGAATTACTGCCTCAATGCAGCATGGCATGGCTTCTATCAACCTGTGGCACTGCTGAGGTGTTCTGGAAGACCCGGATGCTTCAATAGCGGCCTTCAGCTCTTCTGCATTGTTCGATCTCATGTCTCATTTTTCTCTTGGCAATGCCCCATAGATTCTCTAAGGCAGGCATGCCCAAACTGCGGCCCTCCAGCTGTTGTGAAACTACATATCCCAGCATGCCCTGACACAGTTTTGCTGTCAGAGAATGCTAAAGCTGTGTCAGGGCATGCTGGGATGTGTAGTTTCTCAACAGCAGGAGGGCCGCAGTTTGGACATGCCTGCTCTAAGGGGTTCAGGTCAGGCAAGTTTGCTGGCCAATCCAGCACAGTAATCCCACGGTCATTGAACCAAGTTTTTATACTTTTGGCAGTGTGAGCAGGTGCAAAGTCCTGCTGGAAAATGAAGTCAGCATCTCCATAAAGCTTGTCGGCTTAAGGAAGCATGAAGTGCTCTAAAAAGGTCCTGGTAGATGGCTGCATTGACTCTGGACTTAAGCACAGTGGACCAACACCAGTAGATGACATGGCTCCCCACATCAACACAGAATGCAGAAACTTCACACTGGACTTCAAGCATCTTGGATTGTGTGCCTCTCCACTCTTCCTCCAATACTCTGGGACCTTGGTGACCAAGTGAAATGCAAAATTTGCTCTCATCAGAAAAGAGGACTCTGGACCACTGAGCATCAGACCAGTTTTTTTTTTTCTTTAGCCCAGGTAAGGCGTTTGACGTTTGTTGTTCAGGAACGGCTTGACAAGAGGAATAAGACATTTGAAGCCCATGTCCAGGATCTGTCTGTGTGTGGTGGCTGTCTTGATGCACTAACTCCAGCCTCAGTCAACTCCTTGTGGAGCTCCCCACACTAGCCTGACCTGAACCCATAGAGAATCTATGGGGCATTGCCAAGAGAAAGATGAGACGGAACAATGCAGAAGAGCTGAAGGCCACTATTAAAGCATCCTGGTCTTCCAGGACACCTCAGCAGTGCCACAGGCTGAAAGAATCCATGCCACGCCACATTGACTCAGTAATTCATGCAAAAGGGGCCCAAACCAAGTACTGAGTACATATGCATGATTATACTTTTCAGGGGGCCAACATTTCTGTATTTAAAACCTTTATTGATGTTATGTAATATTCTAATTTTCTGAGATTTGGGGTTTTCTTAAGCTGTAAACCACAATCCTCAAAATTATACCAAATAATGGCTTGACCTATCTCACTTGGCATGTAATGAGTCTATATAATATATTAGTTTCACCTTTTAAGTTACGGAAATAAAATTAACTTTAGCGCAATATTCTAATTTGAGTTTCACCTGTATATGCAGTACAGTGCAAAAGTTTTAGGCAGTTGTGGAAAAAACGCTGCAAAGTAAAAATGCTTTAAAAAATATAAGTGTTAATAGTTTGTATTTATCAATTAACAAAATGTGCAAACTGAATGTGAATCTACAGCAAATCAATGTTTGGTGTGACCATCCTTTGCTTTCAAAACCGCATCAATTCTAGGTACACTTGCACAAAGTTTTTGAAGGAACTCAGCCGGGAGGTTGTTCCAAACATCTTGGAGAACTAGCCACAGGTGATCTGTGGATATAGGCTTGCTCAAATCCTTCCGTCTCTTCACGTAATCCCAGAAAGACTCAATGATGTTGAGATCAGGACTCTATGGAGGTTATATAACCACTTCTAGGACTCCTTGTTCTCCTTTGCAAGGAAGGTAGTTCTTTACGATATTGGGTGTATGTTTGGGGTCATTCTGCTGCAGAATAAGTTTGGAGCTAATCAGACACCTCCGTGATAGTACTGCATGATGGATAAGTACCTGCCTGTATTTCTCAGCATTGAGGACACCATTAATCCTGATCAAATTCCCAACTCCAGATGCTGAAATGCAGCCCAAAACTTGCAAGAAACCACCACCATGCTTCACAGTTGCCTGCAGACAGTCATTGTACCACTCTCCAGCCCTACGGCAAACAATCTGCCTTCTGTTACAGCCAAATATTAAAGTGTTGACTCTTCAGTACAGAGCACCTGCTGCCATTTTTCTCCACCCCAGTTATTATATTTTTGTGCAAAATTGAGTCGCTTGGCCTTGTTTCCACGTTGAAGACCACTTCTGACCAGACTTCTCTGAACAGTAGATAGATGTACCTGGGTCCCACTGGTTTCTGCCACTTCTGAGCTGATGGCAATGAAGGATATCTTCCAGATTTCAAAGGTAAGTAAACTTGCATCTTTCGTCTTATGCACTAAATTTCCTTGTCCAAGCACTGTGCCTACGGTCCTCAAATGTTGTCCGTTTCTTTGTGCTTGAATGCTGAGATATACAGGCAGGTACTTAGCCATCATGCAATACCATCAGGGAGGTGCCTGATTAACTCCAAATGTATTCTGCAGCAGGACAAACTACCCCAAAAACAGTGTCAATGTCATCAAGATCTATTTTTAGCATAAAGAACAAGGAGTCCTGGAAGTGATGATATGTCCTCCACCGAGCCCTGATCTCAACATCAAATCCGTCTGGGATTACAGGAAGATACAGAAGGATTTGAGCAAGCCTACATCCACAGATGATCTGTGGTTAGTTCTCCAATATGTTTGGAACAACCTCTCTGCAGAGTTCCTTCAAAAACTGTGCGCAAGTGTACCTAGAAGAATTGATGCCGTTTTGAAAGCAGAGGGTAGTCACATCCCTTATTGATGCGATTTAGATTTCTCTTCATTCACTATGCATTTTAATTGATAAACTATTAACACTTCTATTTTTGAAACCATTCTTTGCAGAATGATAGATATATTTTATTTAGTCTATTATAATAATTAGATAGTAAAAAAGAAAATATATATAAAAAACAAAAAATAGCTAAAAACCCACAAAAAATACAGAAACAAAAACACAAATCTACACAAGTCCATTAATATACACCCTTCTACATGTGCTTAAATAGAAGCATTCAAAGTGGTTCCTTCCTGGAGCTGCATTGTGAGCCCATTGTCCAGCAGAAGTCCAAGACTTCTAGAAGTGACTAAACCGGCTCTGCAACATGCACACAGATCGCTCTGTGAGATAGACATGCAGAACATACTGTAAATACCCCCTATAAAAAAAACAATCACTTCGTAAATGTAACTGAACCACTCGTGAATTCCAGGCACATTAAACTGGTTCAGCCAGAAAGGGCCATCGCAGAACAAAGGTTACTATAGTACAAGATCACACGGACAGCACTTGCATCAACGGCCTTGCCCAGAGATGCTGGACAGACAGGACAAGGGCAGTCTCCCAGCAGCATTCAGCAATATCAGGCCACTATACAGGAGGTGGTTACGGAGGGGTGTGGTATGGAAGGTCGACGGGTCAAAAAGTAAACATGAGTTTGAAGAAAAGAAAAAAAAAAAAAAAAGTGAAAAAACCTCATGTCGACCTTTTGACCTAGAATGTGTCACCCTAGAGACCCTGTCGACCAATAGTGGTCGACCTAGAGACCGAATACAGTTACGGAGGAGAGGGCACGTTTGTGCACAACAGGTGTCCCTGTCAGCAATACATGAGAGAGATATCTCACTGGTACTCACGGGGGGTGGTAAGTAGTATAAAAATAAATTCTATGCAGGGCTGGTGGCATTGCGGCAAGTAGTGGGGGAAGGTACAGCCACCAAACTGCGGACTGCTTCTAGTCCTGCGGGCACCTCCAGCGATCGGGCCCTTTGGGTTTCCTCAAAGGAACTAAAAACACCTCAAATCCAAATGCAAAATGCCAGTAGAGTAGACTTCAAAGGAGGTGACGCCACAGGCAACAGCTGCTCTGGATATAAGCCGAGGGGTCGAATCAGTCTGCCCCTCACTACACCAGACACCCCAATACCATGGAGTGTGTGCAGAAACTTGGGGGATAAGCTATTACTGCCACTCTGACTGGTCAATCTGCCAACCAAACACAGGGCACCTCAGTGACGACCGACAGAGCATTTCCAAGGCCCTTGTTATAGAGGAATCTGCTAATATAACCTTATATAGTAAGGACGTCCCTGCAGGGTTATCCGGCTACATCCAGGCGTAAGAGTCCACACAGGGCAACACAAATTATAAAAAACAAACAAGAATGGGGATAGGGATTCAGAGACCTACGGAGATATTAATATTAAGGCGACGCAGTATTCCTTTAAAAAAAAAAAAAAAGACACTATGTGACCATGTACACTGGATAAATTGTATCCTCTGTCACAACGTCTGAAAAAAAAAAGAAATATTTTTTTTAAAAGTGTATGTATGTAGATTTTGGGAGTGTGTATGATATTTAAGAATTGTATATTAGTTAAGTTATAATATAATACACACGAGTTCATCCACTGCTTGTGACTTCTCCCTTGTCACATCCTCCTAGCTACAGGTCAGCAATAAAGGTTATGGAGGAGATACGTAGCGCACACGTGTGCCAATATATAGATATATATCCAGAATGCTACACACGCATGCCCAAGTACAGAGACCTATAACATTGCAGCATCCAGACATCGAATACATTCTCAGAAATAGCCCATCATTTAATACAGCAAGAGGAACTACAAGTACAAGAATACCATCACCACCCCTCCTTTTTAACCCCCACCCCACCCAGGCAGGCACCTGCCCCACTACCCCAGCCCACCCAGGCGGGCACCTGCCCCACTACCCCAGCCCGGCCAGGCGGGCACCTGCCCCACTACCCCAGCCAGGCAGGCACCTGCCCCACCCAGGCAGGCACCTGCCCCACTACCCCAGCCCGCCCAGGCGGGCACCTGCCCCACCCCACCCAGGCGGGCACCTGCCCCACCACCCCAGCCCACCCAGGCGGGCACCTGCCCCACCCCACCCAGACGGGCACCTGCCCCACTACCCCAGCCCGCCCAGGCGGGCACCTGCCCCACTACCCCAGCCCACCTAGGCGGGCACCTGCCCCACTACCCCAGCCCGCCCAGGCGGGCACCTGCCCCACTACCCCAGCCCGCCCAGGCGGGCACCTGCCCCACTACCCCAGCCCACGCACCTGCAGCCAGATAGACATCATCCCCACCCCAGCAGCACAGTTACTCCCCCAGGCTTGCTGGTACTTGTAGTACTCACCGCAGACAGTGAGGTTGTGCACGGCCCCGGGCAGCAGCAGCTGGGAGTCCAGCACATGGTACCAGCCGTTGGGGTAGACCGGGGGCAGGTCGCCCTTCTTCCTCCGCCTGCGCACCAGGTTAGCGGTGTCCGCCCGGCTCCGGCCCCGCACCGGGATGTAGCCCACCTCGTCCGGGCTCCGGAGGATGACTAGCGGCCGGCTCAGCAGCCGCCACCCCCACAGCCCCAGCGGCAGGAGCAGCAGCAGCACGGCGGGCAGGAGCGGGCTCCGGGTAGCGGCGGAGAGGGAGGAGGAGAGCGGGCCGGAGCGGGGCAGCAGGCTGAGGCTGAGGAGGAGGCTCCCGGCACTGGCCAGCAGCACGGCCCCCAGCACACACAGCACGGCCAGCGAGAGCAGCGAGCGGGGGACAGACTCCATCACCTCCCCCCGGCGTCTCACCTGCAGCACGGTGCGGCTCTGCGCCCTGCCCGGCCTCTTATACCGCCCGGCCCCGCCCCTGGCAACCGCCCGCGTCCCCGGCAACGGTGCGTCACCCTGACTGCTGATAGCGGGGAGCAGGTGCATGGGTGAGGGGGCAGTGGGCATCTGAAGGGGTGAGGGTTGCAGATGGCAGGTGATTGGGTGAGGGTGGCCAGGGGAAGGGGATAGGGTGAGGGGGGCAGGGGCAAGTGATTGGATGAGGGGGCATGTGACTGGGGAAGGATGGCAGGGGACAGGTAATTGTGTGAGGGTGGCACAGGCAGGTGATTGGGGGTGGCAAGGGCAGGTGATTGTCTGGGGGTGACAAGGGCAGGTGATTGGGTCATGGGGGAAGGTGAAGGGTTGAGGGTGGCAGGGGGCAGGTTTATTGGGTGAGGGTGGCAGGGGGCAGATGATTGGTGAGGGTGGCACAGGTAGGTGATTGGCTGAAATGGGCGTGGCCACACACCAGAAAGGGTGTGACCACTGAAAATGGGACGTGTCAACATGACTATCACCTACCCCTTGTGTCGTCTCTCAGCACACCTTCATTAAATTTTTGCACAGTACGCAGGCAGAGTCCCCTTTTTACACAGTGCCAGATACACAATTGCCCCACAGTGCCAGATACACAGTGCCCACAGTGCCAGTTACATTGCCCCACAGTGCCAGTTACAATGCCCCACAGTGCCAGATACAATGCCCCACAGTGCCAGATACAATGCCCCACAGTGCCATACATTCCCCACAGTGCCAGATACATGCCCCACAGTGCCAGTTACATGCCCCACAGTGCCAGTATAAGACTCCCCCCCCCCCCCCTCGGTCACTTGACGCTTCCCTCTGCTATGTGAGGGGAGGAGAGCGCAGCGCAGCGCCTCTCCTGCACCTACACGCTCCAGGTCTCCGACGGCGGCTATCTTAAATGTGGCGCTGGTTCGTTAGCCAATCAGAGCTCACGGACCGGCAGCCAATCAGGAGCCGGTCCGCAAGCTCTGATTGGCTAACGCCGCCGGAGACCGGACACACACGCAGCGCTGCTGGCAACGCCGCGCGGCAGTTAGCACATTGAGGGGCAGGAGAGACGCTGCGCTCTCCTCCCCTCACATTGCAGCGTGACGGGGCGAGTGGGCATGATGACCTGGCCGCCGGTGGCGCCCCACTCTGCTGGGCCTGCCAAGGCACCCAGGGCACGTGCCCCACTCGCCCTGCCTTAGTTACACCTCTGGGTGATTGGGTCATGGGGAAGGTGAGGGTGGCATGGGCAGGTGATTGGCTGAGGGTGGCAAGGGGCAGGTGATTGGGTGAAGGGGGCAGGTGATTGGGTAAGGCGGGCAGAAGGCATGTGATTGGCTGAGGAAGGCAGGTGAATGGGTGAGGGTGGCAAAGGGCAGGTGATTGGATGAGGGGGGCAGGTGATCGGGTAAGGGGGCAGGTGAATGGGTGAGGGTGGCAAAGGGCAGGTGATTGGGTGAGAGTGGCAGGGGCAGGTGATTGGGTGAGGCTTGCAAGGGCATGTGATTGGGTGAAGGGGTAAGTGATTGGGTGAGGGTGGCAAGGGCAGGTGATTGGGTCATGGGGGCAGGAAAATGGGTGAGGGTGGCAGAAGGCAGATGATTGGGTAAGGGTGGCATGGGGACAGGTAATTGGGTGAGGATGGCAGGATGCAGGTGTTTGGGTGATGGGGGGCAGGTGAATGGATGAGGATGGCAAAGGGAAGGTGATTGGGTGATGATGGCAGGAGGCAGGTGATTGGGTGAAGTGGTAGGGGACAGGTAATTGGGTGAGGGTGGCAGGAGGCAGGTGAATGGGTGAGGGTGGCATGGGACAGCTAATTTGGTGTGGGTGGCAGGAGGCAGGTGATTGGGTGATGGTGGCAGGAGGCAGGTGATTGGGTGAGGGGGGGGGGGCAGGTGATTGGGTGGGGGCAGGTGAAGGGGTGAGGGTGGCAAGGGGACAGGTAATTGGGTAAGGGTGACAGGAGGTGGGTGGTTGGGTGAGGTGGCAGGGGACAGGTGATTGGGTGAGGATGGCAAGGGGACAGGTAATTGGGTAAGTGTGACAGGAGGCGGGTGATTGGGTGAGGTGGCAGGGGACAAGTAATTGGGTGAGGGTGGCAAGAGGCAGATATTGGGTGACGGGGGGCAGGTGATGGGGGAGGGCACAGGGTATCAGTTTGATTTCCTGGCGGACGGGATGACGGCAAATTGACTGCACCCCGGGCACAGGACAGGCTGCATTAAATCAATGCTCGATGGAGGACCATGAATTAGATATAATTATCATCTAACTAGGGGCATTATTCTGACACGGACGTAAGTCTGGACACGGACGCATGCCTGTAAGCTGCATGTGGGCCGTCATATAGATCCGCGCATTCAGCTCCAGGCCCATGGGCACGTTGGAGCCCTGCTAGAGAATTGCGCTCATACTCTATAACTCACACAACAACCCTTAGACATAAGCTCAGTGATGGATACGCCTCTGTCTCCCTTTCGTCTATAAGTTTACTAAACATCCAGTTTTGGCTGCGCTCAGGAGTGTAGCAAGGGTAGCTCCAGTGGAGCGCGAGCTCCGGACACCGAAAAGTTAGAGGGCACGCTGCTGCCCACCACCCCACCCTTCCTGCAGGCCACTGTACTGGCTGCCAGAGGAGGAGGAGCAGAGGGGCGCACACTGACTCGGGCTCAGAGACTAGGTAGGGAACAGGACAGGCCAGAGGCGAAAGCATGAGACAATGACATCCAGCACATGCTGGAGCTCTGCCCGCCCTCTTTATATGTCTCACTGTCTGCTAGTAGCTGTGCAGCACGGTCACTTCTGTCCTGCAGCACCACTCTCTGTCCCGGCTGCTGCATCACCCCTCTATTTCCTGGAAGCTGCAGCACGTCTCTACTTCAGATGCTGCTGGACCCCTCTCAGCCCTAGCTGCTGCAGCACCTCTTGCTGCCCTGACTTCTGCAGATCCTCTCTCTTCCCCAGCTGCTGCGGCAGTTTTCTCTACATAGATGCTGCAGCATCTTTCTATGCCCCAGCTGCTTCTGCAGCACCCCTCTCTACCCCAGCTGCTGCCACAGCACCTCTCTGCATTAGAAGCTGCAGCACTTACCTCTGCCCCTCAGGCTGCTGCAGCACCTCTCGTTGCCCCTCAGGCTATTGCGGTGCAGCTCTCTCTGCCCCTCAGTCAATTCTGAGACATTGGAGTAAATGTACTAAGATGGGAGTTCTATTTAAGATGGGATATTGCCCGTGGCAACCAATCAGATTGTACTTCTTATTTATCTAGCACCTTCTAGAAGATAATACCTGGAATCTGATTGGTTGCTGTGGTCAACATCCCATCCTAAACAGAACTCCCATCTTAGTAAATTACCCCATTATGTTCATTGAAGCATAGTGGGTTATCAGGTCTGGATGGCAGTTCTAGGGTATTATTTGGGGCTTTATTTTCATTGAGGGGAATTGTGGGATTGTGAGGTCAGTTCAGTCAGGGGCCAATTTAGGATTTTTAAATATTGGTGGTCATTCCGAGTTGTTCGCTCGGTAATTTTTTTCGCATCGCAGTGATTTTCCGCTTAGTGCGCATGCGCAATGTCCGCAGTGCGACTGCGCCAAGTAAATTTGCTATGCAGTTAGGAATTTTACTCACGACTTTTTCATCGTTCTGGTGATCGTAATGTGATTGACAGGAAGTGGGTGTTACTGGGCGGAAACTGGACGTTTTATGGGTGTGTGTGAAAAAACGCTACAGTTTCCGGGAAAAACGCGGGAGTGGCCGGAGAAACGGAGGAGTGTCTGGGCGAACGCTGGGTGTGTTTGTGACGTCAAACCAGGAACGACAAGCACTGAACTGATCACAGATGCCGAGTAAGTGTGGAGCTACTCAGAAACTGCTAAGAGAGGTCTAATCGCAATATTGCAAATACGTCGTTCGCAATTTTAATAAGCTAAGATTCACTCCCAGTAGGCGGCGGCTTAGCGTGAGTAAATCTGCTAAAAGCAGCTTGCGAGCGAACAACTCGGAATGAGGGCCATTGTTTCTTTTCAAATATAACATTCTACCACATGTTGGCTAGACCCCAATTCAGTACAGGGGAGGGGGTGCCAGAACATACCCTTGCTCCTGGCACCATGGCACCTAGGTACACCTCTGGCTACGCTCCGCACTGGGGATTTTGTGGTATTGGTGTCATTGTGTTTTCTGGCAATGGGTGATTACCGAGGCGTGTACAGGGGTTCATCTGGGACTGGAGCAGACGACCGGCAGTGTACACTTATCTGAGGCTTCCTATGTGCCAAGCAGAGGCGTCAGACCGCCCTTTGGGAATAGTCTAGCACAATGAGGGCAGTGAGCAAGGGTATATAAAGACAGTCAATAAACCTCTAGCATTACTAATGTCATAACGGCGACTGTTAAACTTTAACCAGGAACGTAATTCATATCCAGCGACCGTCAGAGGTACAAAGTCACACAGCAATCTGTATCCAGGTTTTATAGGAATATACAGCATGTGTAAACTAGGATCTGTTTAAGGGGGTCATTCCGAGTTGATCGCTCGCTAGCAGTTTTTAGCAGCCGTGCAAACGCTATGCCGCCGCCCACTGGGAGTGTATTTTCGCTTCGCAGAAGTGCGAACGAATGTATCGCAGAGCGCATGCGAAAAATATTTGTGTAGTTTCAGAGTAGCTCAAAACCTACTCAGCGCTTGCGATCACTTCAGACTATTCAGTTCCGGATTTGACGTCATACACCCGCCCAGCGTTCGCCTGCGCTTTTTCTGGCACGCCTGCGTTTTCCCAAACACTCCCTTAAAACGGTCAGTTGCCACCCAGAAACGCCCACTTCATGTCAATCACTCTGCGGCAACCAGTGCGACTGAAATGCATCGCTAGACCCTGTGAAAAACTGCATCATTCGTTGTGCCCGTACGTCGCGCGTGCGCATTGAGCCGCATATGCATGCGCAGTACTGCCGTTTTTTAGCCTGATCGCTGCGCTGCGAACAAATGCAGCTAGCGATCAACTCGGAATGACCCCCTATGTGCATCCTGTAACTCAGGAGCCTATTGAACTTTTTTCCTGCTGGAATATGGAAAATTTAGGCAGCGAAGGTCATGGGGCAGAGCATTGAGTAGGGCCGGTTATTACTCGATGTCTGTGGGCCCCCTCACCACTGGAAAGAAAAATGCGCCGACGCATGTGCGGTACATTGCAAAGACTCTGACGCTGTGCAATAGTCCGCCATCATCGTTTGGAATGCCATGCCACTAATTTATTTCTGGTGATTACGTCAGAAATAATTTGCTGGCGCCATATTTCCAAATATATATCAACGGAATAAGGTGGTGGGACGAGCAGAAGTTAAGTAACGGATATGAGTGCAGGATGTGTGGTGGGGTTGTGGTATGGAAGGTCAACCACACTTACTGTAGGTAAACAGTGCTAGGTCGACCACTATTGGTCGACAGTAACTAGGATGACAGGGATTCTAGATCGACAGGGTTTCTAGGTTGACATGTTCTAGGTCGACAGTTCAAAAGGTCACATGAGTTTTTTTAATTCTTTTTGGTGTCGTTTTCTCCGTACAGTGACCCCACTTAGTGCACTGTGTCCCCTCGCATGGCTCGCGCTTCGGGCAAGGTACCTCGCACCGCTACCGCCGCGCTCGGCACAGGTTACGATTCCCAATCGTAGTCCAAGTGGATCGTTAAGTATGAAAAAGTGCAATAAAAGAAAAAAATTGTAAAAAACTCATGTCGACCTTTTGACCTGTCGATCTAGAACATGTCGACCCAGAGACCCTGTTGACTTAGAAACCCTGTCGACCTAGTTACTGTCGGCCAATAGTGGAAGACAGTAGAAAAGGTCGACAGATCACTGCTGATTGATCAGCCCGGCAGTACACCCCACCCAGCAGATGCAGCCACTGGGCAAACGTGAAAAATAGCGACCCTCATCTTCCCTGTGGAGTCCCCGGAGGCTGCAGTGAGGATCAGGTGCCGGGAAACTGAAGTAGCGATGTTCAGACCATCGATGATCACAATGTTCTGACCATTAATGTTTGAACCAATGTTTATTGAAAAACTATAAAAAAAAGTATATATGTATTTTTAAAAAATATAATGGTATTTAATATACTTTCAAAAAAAGTTCTTCACCTAATTCAATCATAAAAATCCAGACAATTTTTAAATGTTTTTTGGGAAAAATATTAGTTACTGTAAGTGGTTAAGTTTTTTGGGAGTCATTTTCTATGTTTCATCATATGTGACCACAATTAGTGCAAACGTATACCCTCGTGGATTCAATGCGCCTGGCACAGGTCACTACTTCCAACCTTAGGGGGTTATTTAGGTTTGTTAGCAAACCAAAAAAGTTACCAAGTGGACAAAACCATACTGCACTGCAGGTGGGGCGGATGTAACATGTGCAGAGAGAGTTAGATTTGGCTGGGTTATATTGTTTCTGTGCAGGGTAAATACTGGCTGCTTAATTTCTACACTGCAATTTAGATTAATTTTGAACACACCCCACCCACATCTAATTCTCTCTGCACATGTTACATCTGCCCCACCTGCAGTGCACATGGGGTGTAATTCCAAGTTGATCGCAGCAGGAAATGTTTTAGCAGTTGGGCAAAACCATGTGCACTGCAGGTGGGGCAGATGTAACATGTGCAGAAAGAGTTAGATTTGGGTGGGTTATTTTATTTCTGTGCAGGGTAATACTGGCTGCTTTATTTTTACACTGCAAATTAGATTGCAGATTGAACACACCCCACCCAAATCTAACTCTCTCTGCACATGTTATATCTGCCTCCCCTGCAGTGCACATGGTTTTGCCCAACTGCTAAAAAAAATCCTGCTGCGATAAACTTGGAATTACCCCCATGGTTTCACCCAATTGCTAACTTTTTTGATTTGCTAACAACTCTGAAAAAGGCCCTTGGTCCACGTGGATGGTAGATCAATCAAAAGTTGAAAATATGTGGAAAAAAACACTTTGTGTTGACCGTATGTGTCGATCATTGTCATGTCTACCTTTTGAACCTGTCGACCATTTGTATCTGTAGATCTTAAGCACTGCCTACCATTTATCTGTCGAATTTTTTACCCTATCGACCTAATGCACGTCGACCTTTTGGTGTCGTCCTATTGACCGTCTATCTAGACACTGTCGACCTATGCCCTGGATACCATTAGACAGAGGGTAGGAGGGAAGATGTGATATTAGAGGGGTGATAGTAGCCACTAATGGACGTAGGAGGGACTTTAGTAAATAAGGTGAATGCTTAACAGCAGTGACTGGAGGAAGAAGTGGTAACCGAGGTCATGAATGAGCAAGCATAAAGGTTATTAGTATACTGTGATGAATAAGAGGTGAGGGGTGTGGGGTGAGTACTGTTGCTAGGTTTAAGGTGAAGTCACAAACTAACAAAAATAAAAGGTATTGAGTTGGGTCCTTGCCATCTGTGGGAATTATAGAAATACGTTCCTCAAATGGAGCTGGAAACTTTCGGTATCTGAGATGCCACCAGACAAGGCTGTCCCCTAACTCCCTTGATATTTGTACTCTGCACTGAAGCCTTGGCGAGAGCAATCTGATCAAATGGAGACGTCAAGGTGGTTCTGATAGGGGGCTCAGACCATAATCTCGTACTATTTGCGAATGATCTCCATTTTTAGCCTGGAGACCTCTGTAGCTCTGAACATCTCCATGCCTGGTCATGTAATTGCAGGTCTCCAGGGAACGTTCTTATTCCATTGGCACCCATCTCAGTTTAGATACCACAGGGTTACCCTTACTAATGGTAACTCCAATCTGTTCCATCTCACTTTTCTGACCTTCAGAGGTGGTCATCATCGCGGTTGTCCTGGCTTGAGAGAATTAACGCCATAAAAATGAATATTTTACCAAAAGTTTTGTACCACTTTAAACTCTTCCTGTCACTGTCCCTCTTTCCTTTTTTAGGGACCTTCAGGGAATAGTAGGGAGGTTTACATATATGGTGGCATTGATGTTCACCAGTTGGTTTCTGGTAGACTGACCATAGACTCTCAGAAACGGTCACTGGGCTCCCGCTCTCTTTTACTCCAGAATTCCGGCTTTTTAACCTTCTGGATATTCCCCTTTCTCTATCGTCCTAGTGGATGCTGGGGTTCCTGAAAGGACCATGGGGAATAGCGGCTCCGCAGGAGACAGGGCACAAAAAGTAAAGCTTTAGGATCAGGTGGTGTGCACTGGCTCCTCCCCCTATGACCCTCCTCCAAGCCTCAGTTAGATTTTTGTGCCCGGCCGAGAAGGGTGCAATCTAGGTGGCTCTCCTAAAGAGCTGCTTAGAAAAGTTTAGCTTAGGTTTTTTATTTTACAGTGAGTCCTGCTGGCAACAGGATCACTGCAACGAGGGACTTAGGGGAGAAGAAGTGAACTCACCTGCGTGCAGGATGGATTGGCTTCTTTGGCTACTGGACATTAGCTCCAGAGGGACGATCACAGGTACAGCCTGGATGGTCACCGGAGCCTCGCCGCCGGCCCCCTTGCAGATGCTGAAACAAGAAGAAGGTCCAGAATCGGCGGCAGAAGACTCCTCAGTCTTCTTAAGGTAGCGCACAGCACTGCAGCTGTGCGCCATTGCTCTCAGCACACTTCACACGGCAGTCACTGAGGGTGCAGGGCGCTGGGGGGGGGCGCCCTGGGAAGCAATGTAAACCTATTTTTTGGCATAAAATACCTCACATATAGCCTCCGGGGGCTATATGGAGATATTTAACCCCTGCCAGAATCCGTTAAAGAGCGGGAGACGAGCCCGCCGAAAAAGGGGCGGGGCCTATCTCCTCAGCACACAGCGCCATTTCCTCACACAGTTCCGCTGGTCAGGAAGGCTCCCAGGCTCTCCCCTGCACTGCACTACAGAAACAGGGTTAAATCAAGAGAGGGGGGGCAAAATTTGGCGAAATTGTGATTTTATAAAAGCAGCTATAAGGGAGCACTTATTATAAGGCTATCCCTGTAAAATATAGCGCTTTGGTGTGTGCTGGCAAACTCTCCCTCTGTCTCCCCAAGGGGCTAGTGGGGTCCTGTCCTCTATCAGAGCATTCCCTGTGTGTGTGTGCTATATGTCGGTACGTGTGTGTCGACATGTATGAGGACGATGTTGGTGAGGAGGCGGAGCAAATTGCCTGTAATGGTGATGTCACTCTCTAGGGAGTCGACACCGGAATGGATGGCTTATTTATGGAATTACGTGATAATGTCAACACGCTGCAAGGTCGGTTGGCGACATGAGACGGCTGGCAAACAAATTAGTACCTGTCCAGGCGTCTCAAACACCGTCAGGGGCGTTAAAACGTCCTTTTACCTCAGTCGGTCGACAGACACAGACACGGACACTGATTTCAGTGTCGACGGTGAAGAAACAAACGTATTTCCCTTTAGGGCCACACGTTACATGTTAAGGGCAATGAAGGAGGTGTTACATATTTCTGATACTACAAGTACCACAAAAGAGGGTATTATGTGGGATGTGAAAAAACTACCTGTAGTTTTTCCTGAATCAGATAAATTAAAGGAAGTGTGTGATGATGCGTGGGTTCCCCCCGATAGAAAATTATTGGCGGTATACCCTTTCCCGCCAGAAGTTAGGGCGCGTTGGGAAACACCCCTTAGGGTGGATAAGGCGCTCACACGCTTATCAAAACAAGTGGCGGTACCGTCTATAGATAGGGCCGTCCTCAAGGAGCCAGCTGACAGGAGGCTGGAAAATATCATAAAAAGTATATACACACATACTGGTGTTATACTGCGACCAGCGATCGCCTCAGCCTGGATGTGCAGAGTTGGGGTGGCTTGGTCGGATTCCCTGACTAAAAATATTGATACCCTTGACAGGGACAGTATTTTATTGACTATAGAGCATTTAAAGGATGCATTTCTATATATACGAGATGCACAGAGGGATATTTGCACTCTGGCATCAAGAGTAAGTGCGATGTCCATATCTGCCACAAGATGTTTATGGACACGACAGTGGTCAGGTGATGCAGATTCCAAACGGCACAAAGGTGTATTGCCGTATAAAGGAAGAGGAGTTATTTGGGGTCGGTCCATCGGACCTGGTGGCCACGGCAACTGCTGGAAAATCCACCGTTTTTACCCTAAGTCACATCTCTGCAGAAAAAGACACCGTCTTTTCAGCCTCAGTCCTTTCGTCCCTATAAGAGTCATATCTGCCCAGGGATAGAGGAAAGGGAAGAAGACTGCAGCAGGCAGCCCATTCCCAGGAACAGAAGCCGTCCACCGCTTCTGCCAAGCTCTCAGCATGACGATGGGACCGTACAGGACCCCTGGATCCTACAAGTAGTATCCCAGGGGTACAGATTGGAATGTCGAGACGTTTCCCCCTCGCAGGCTCCTGAAGTCTGCTTTACCAAGGTCTCCCTCCGACAAGGAGGCAGTATGGGAAACAATTCACAAGCTGTATTCCCAGCAGGTGATAATCAAATTACCCCTCCAACAACAAGGAAAGGGGTATTATTCCACACTATATTGTGGTACTGAAGCCAGAAGGCTAGGTGAGACCTATTCTAAATCAAAAAAATTTGAACACTTACAAAGGTTCAAATCAAGATGGAGTCACTCAGAGCAGTGATAACGAACCAGGAAGAAGGGGACTATATAGTGTCCCGGGACATCAGGGATGCTTACCTCCATGTCCCAAATTTGCCCTTCTCACTAAGGGTACTTCAGGTTCGTGGTACAGAACTGTCACTATCAGTTTCAGACGCTGCCGTTTGGATTGTCCACGGCACCCCGGGTCTTTACCAAGGTAATGGCCGAAATGATGATTCTTCTTCAAAGAAAAGGCGTCTTAATTATCCCTTACTTGGACGATCTCCTGATAAGGGCAAAGTCCAGGGAACAGTTGGAGGTCGGATTAGCACTATCTCGGATACTGCTACAACAGCACGGGTGGATTCTAAATATTCCAAAATCGCAGCTGTTCCCGACGACACGTCTGCTGTGCCTAGGGATGATTCTGGACACAGTCCAGAAAAAGGTGTTTCTCCCGGAAGAGAAAGCCAGGGAGTTATCCGAGCTAGTCAGGAACCTCCTAAAACCAGGAAAAGAGGCTTCCTACGAAGCAATTCCATTCGGCAGATTTCACGCAAGAACTTTTCAGTGGGATCTGCTGGACAAATGGTCCGGATCGCATCTTCAGATGCATCAGCGGATAACCCTATATCCAAGGACAAGGGTGTCTCTCCTGTGGTGGTTACAGAGTGCTCATCTTCTAGAGGGCCGCAGATTCGGCATTCAGGATTGGATGCTGGTGACCACGGAGGCCAGCCCGAGAGGCTGGGGAGCAGTCACACAAGGAAAAAATTTCCAGGGAGTGTGATCAAGTCTGGAGATTTTTCTCCACATAAATATACTGGAGCTAAGGGTAATTTTATAATGCTCTAAGCTTAGCAAGACCTCTGCTTCAAGGTCAGCCGGTATTGATCCAGTGGGAAAAACATCACGGCAGTCGCCCACGTAAACAGACAGGGCGGCACAAGAAGCAGGAGGGCAATGGCAAAAACTGCAAGGACTTTTCGCTGGGCGGAAAATCATGTGATAGCACTGTCAGCAGTGTTTCATTCCGGGAATGGAAACTGGGAAGCAGACTTCCTCAGCAGGCACGACCTCCACCCGGGAGAGTGGAAACTTCATCGGGAAGTTTTTCCACATGATTGTGAACCGTTGGGAAATACCAAAGGTGGACATGATGGCGTCCCGTCTGAACAAAAAACGGGACAGGTATTGCGCCAGGTCAAGAGACCCTCAGGCAATAGCTGTGGACGTTCTGGTAACACCGTGGGTGTACCAGTCGGTGTATGTGTTCCCTCCTCTGCTTCTCATACCTAAGGTACTGAGAATTATAAGACGTAGAGGAGTAAGAACTATACTCATGGCTCCGGATTGGCCAAGAAGGACTTGGTACCCGGAACTTCAAGAGATGCTCACAGAGGACTTATGGCCTCTGCCGCTAAGAAGGGACTTGCTTCAGCAAGTACCATGTCTGTTCCAAGATTTACCGCAGCTGCGTTTGACGGCATGGCGGTGGAACGCCGGATCCTAAGGGAAAAAGGCATTCCGGAAGAGGTCATTCCTACCCTGGTCAAAGCCAGGAAGGAGGTGACCGCACAGCATTATCGCCACATGGGGCGAAAATATGTTGCGTGGTGTGAGGCCAGGAAGGCCCCACGAGGAAATTTCAACTCGGTCGATTCCTGCATTTCCTGCAAACAGGAGTGTCTATGGGCCTCAAATTGGGGTCCATTAAGGTTCAAATTTCGGCCCTGTCGATTTTCTTCCAGAAAGAATTGGCTTCAGTTCCTGAAGTCCAGAAGTTTGTCAAGGGAGTATTGCATATACAACCCCCTTTTGTGCCTCCAGTGGCACTGTGGGATCTCAACGTAGTTCTGGGATTCCTCAGATCACATTGGTTTACAACCAGTCAAATCTGTGGATTTGAAGCATCTCACATGGAAAGTGACCATGCTCTTGGCCCTGGCCTGGGCCAGGCGAGTGTCAAATTGGTGGGTTTTTTTCTTAAAAAAAGCCCATATCTGTTTGTCCATTCGGACAGGGCAGAGCTGCGGACTCGTCCCCAGTTCTCTCCCTAAGGTGGTGTCAGTGTTTCACCTGAACCAGCTTATTGTGGTGCCTTGCGCCTACTAAGGACTTGGAGGACTCCAAGTTGCTAGATGTTGTCAGGGCCCTGAAAATATAGGTTCCAGGACGGCTGGAGTCAGGAAAACTGACTTGCTGTTATCCTGTATGCACCCAACAAACTGGGTGCTCTTGCTTCTAAGCAGACTATTGCTAGTTGGATGTGTAATACAATTCAGCTTGCACATTCTGTGGCAGGCCTGCCACAGCCAAAATATGTAAATGCCCATTCCACAAGGAAGGTGGGCTCATCTTGGGCGGCTGCCCGAGGGGTCTCGGCTTTACAACTTTGCCGAGCGGCTACTTAGTCAGGGGCAAACACGTTTGTAAAATCCTACAAATTTGATACCCTGGCTAAGGAGGACCTGGAGTTCTCTCATTCGGTGCTGCAGAGTCATCCGCACTCTCCCGCCCGTTTGGGAGCTTTGGTATAATCCCCATGGTCCTTTCAGGAACCCCAGCATCCACTAGGACGATAGAGAAAATAAGAATTTACTTACCGATAATTCTATTTCTCGGAGTCCGTAGTGGATGCTGGGCGCCCATCCCAAGTGCGGATTATCTGCAATACTTGTACATAGTTACAAAAATCGGGTTATTATTGTTGTGAGCCATCTTTTCAGAGGCTCCGCTGTTATCATACTGTTAACTGGGTTCAGATCACAGGTTGTACGGTGTGATTGGTGTGGCTGGTATGAGTCTTACCCGGGATTCAAAATCCTTCCTTATTGTGTACGCTCGTCCGGGCACAGTATCCTAACTGAGGCTTGGAGGAGGGTCATAGGGGGAGGAGCCAGTGCACACCACCTGATCCTAAAGCTTTACTTTTTGTGCCCTGTCTCCTGCGGAGCCGCTATTCCCCATGGTCCTTTCAGGAACCCCAGCATCCACTACGGACTCCGAGAAATAGAATTATCGGTAAGTAAATTCTTATTTTTGCAATCCAATGGGTTTCTGCTGGAGACTGCATACTGTAAGAGCCCTACTCCTCCATCTATCTCTTAGTGGTTCCAGAGAGTTGACCTTTACATGGAAATGGAGGAATTCACCTCTTCCATCTTGTTGACTAACTTAACTCGGACTTCACTGCCACTTGGAATGACTGGATCGAGATTTAAAGAAGAGCCTACCTTTGGCCCTCTCCTGATGTAAACACCTCTGCCCTCTATGTGACTACAACATCCCCCCTCCCCAAGTAATGCTCATCATTTTTTATATGAGTCCTCTTGTAACTTCCCTTTAGGGGCCTACACACTGGACGATATCTTAAAAGATATGAACGATATCGTTCCTAAATGAACAATAAATCGTTCATATCTTTCAGTGTGGATGCATCAACGATGAACAATGCGCGTGCCCGCAATCGTTCATCGTTGATTGATCATCGTTGGTACATGCCAGTCAATTTGGACGCTATAGATGTATGTACTCTCATATCGTCAAAATTGACCATCGATATCGCTCAGTGTGTATGCAAAATCAACCATCGATATTATCGTTGGTAGATAATATCGGTTGAAAACATCGCCCAGTGTGTAGGCCCATTTAGATCTTCAGTGTCCATGATATTTTCCCGAGTAGATTTACAGGTGTACCCCTTCCGTTCCCATCCCCGTTTCCCTATTTTTTCATGATCCCTTCCCTTCCTCATTCTCTCTAAATATTGTTTTCTCACTGTTCTTCTTTAATATTTGTCTTTTAAAACCGCACGTAGCCTAGTTCAGTTCGGATTAGTCCTTGCCTGTGCATATATGGTTAAGTATAAGTGGACTACTTCTATTCTCTCTGTTACCCAGGTATATGTTCTGCATACAAGTGGCCTGTATTTGTTCATTGATGTTTGCTTTAATAAACACAGATTGCATAGAATAATAAAATAAAAGGTAGAACTTCATTGTGATAAAGAAGCCGGTTTAGGAAGCCTGGCGTGCACACAGCTGAAGAGGGAGTGTCCGGGTAGGTAAGAGGAATGCACGGGAGCGTGCTGGTGGTTGCAGAACTGCACGTCTCTGCAGAATACGTCCCGTGTAACGTATAGGATGGGCCTGTATCCGTGCCAGGATTCCAAGTGTGTACCAACGTGTATTTGGATTTCTCTGACGTTCTAGTGGATGCTGGGAACTCCGTAAGGACCATGGGGAATAGCGGCTCCGCAGGAGTCTGGGCACAACTAAAAGAAAGCTTTTAGACTACCTGGTGTGCACTGGCTCCTCCCACTATGACCCTCCTCCAAGCCTCAGTTAGATTTTTGTGCCCGGCCGAGCTGGATGCACACTAGGGGCTCTCCTGAGCTCTTAGAAAGAAAGTATAATTTAGGTTTTTTATTTTACAGTGAGACCTGCTGGCAACAGACGCACTGCAACGAGGGACTAAGGGGAGAAGAAGCGAACCTACCTGCTTGCAGCTAGCTTGGGCTTCTTAGGCTACTGGACACCATTAGCTCCAGAGGGATCGACCGCATGGAACTGGCCTTGGTGTTCGGTCCCGGAGCCGCGCCGCCGTCCCCCTTACAGAGCCAGAATCAAGAAGAAGTCCGGAAAATCGGCGGCATGAAGACTTCAGTCTTCACCAAGGTAGCGCACAGCACTGCAGCTGTGCGCCATTGCTCCTCATACACACTTCACACTCCGGTCACTGAGGGTGCAGGGCGCTGGGGGGGCGCCCTGAGCAGCAGTAAAAACACCTTGGCTGGCAAAACAATCACAATATATAGCCCCAGAGGCTATATATGTGATAATTACCCCTGCCAGAATCCTTAAAAAAGCGGGAGAAAAGTCCGCGAAAAAGGGGCGGAGCTATCTCTCTCAGGACACTGGCGCCATTTCTCCCTCACAGTTCCGCTGGAAGGAAGCTCCCTGGCTCTCCCCTGCAGTCTACACTATGTGCGGTGTGTCGGTACGGCTGTGTCGATATGTTTGATGAGGAAAATTATATGGAGGCAGGCCAGATGCCCATAGAAGTGATGTCACCCCCTGCGGGGCAGACACCTGAGTGGATGGTTTTATGGAAGGAATTACGTGCAAGTGTCGACTCCTTACACAAAAAATTTGACGACATGCCAAGTGCGGGACAGCCGGCTTCTCAGCTCGTGCCTGCCCAGGTGTCTCAAAGGCCATCAGGGGCTCTAAAACGCCCGCTACCTCAGATGGCAGACACAGATGTCGACACGGATACTGATACCAGTGTCGACGACGATGAGTCAAATCTAATGTCCACTAGGGCCATTCGTTGCATGATTGAGGCAATGAAGGAGGTATTACACATTTCGGATATAAACCCAGGTACCACTAAAAAGGGTATTATGTTTGGGGAGAAAAAACTACCCGTAGTTTTTCCCCCATCTGAAGAATTAAATGAAGTGTGTGAAGAAGCGTGGGCTTTCCCCAATAAAAGATTGGTAATCCCTAAAAAATTATTAATGGCGTTCCCTTTCCCGCCAGAGGATAGGGCACGTTGGGAAACACCTCCTAGGGTGGATAAAGCGCTCACACGTTTGTCTAAAAAGGTGGCACTTCCGTCTCCGGATACGGCCGCCCTAAAGGAGCCTGCGGATAGAAAGCAGGAGGCGATCCTGAAGTCTGTATATACACACTCAGGCATTATACTTAGACCAGCTATTGCGTCAGCATGGATGTGCAGTGCTGCCGCTGCATGGTCAGATTCCCTGTCAGAAAATATTGACACCCTAGACAGGGACACTATTCTCCTAACCATAGAGCATATAAAAGAGTCTTATACATGAGAGATGCACAGAGGGAGATCTGCCGGCTGGCATCTAAAATAAGTGCATTGTCCATTTCTGCTAGGAGAGGCTTATGGACTCGGCAGTGGACAGGGGATGCAGATTCCAAAAGGCACATGGAAGTTTTGCCTTATAAGGGTGAGGAGTGATTTGGGGATGGTCTCTCGGACCTAGTTTCCACAGCGACAGCTGGAAAATCAGCATTTTTACCCCAGGTTCCCTCACAGCCTAAAAAAAGCGCCGTTTTATCAAGTACAGTCCTTTCGGACCCAGAGAAACAGGCGAGGAAAAGGCGGGTCCTTTCTGTCCAGAGGCAGAGGTAGGGGAAAAAGGCTGCAACAAACAGCAGGTTCCCAGGAGCAAAAGTCCTCCCCCGCTTCTTCCAAGTCCGCCGCATGACGGTGGGGCTCCACAGGCGGAGCCAGGTACGGTGGGGGGCCGCCTCAAAAATTTCAGCGATTAGTGGGCTCGCTCACAGGTGGATCCCTGGATCTTGCAAGTAGTATCTCAGGGGTACAACTGGAATTCGAGGCGTCTCCCCCCTGCCGTTTCCTCAAATCTGCCTTGCCAACGACTCCCTCAGGCAGGGAGGCTGTGCTAGAGGCAATTCACAAGCTGTATTCCCAGCAGGTGATAGTCAAGGTGCCCCTACTTCAACAAGGACGGGGTTACTATTCCACACTGTTTGTGGTACCGAAACCGGACGGTTCGGTGAGACCCATTTTAAATTTGAAATCCTTGAACACATACATAAAAAAGTTCAAGTTCAAGATGGAATCGCTCAGGGCGGTTATTGCAAGCCTGGACGAGGGGGATTACATGGTATCCCTGGACATCAAGGATGCTTACTTGCATGTCCCCATTTATCATCCTCACCAGGAGTACCTCAGATTTGCGGTACAAAATTGCCATTACCAATTCCAGACGCTGCCGTTTGGACTCTCCACGGCACCGAGGGTGTTTACCAAGGTAATGGCGGAAATGATGATACTCCTTCGAAAAAAGGGAGTTTTAATTATCCCGTACTTGGACGATCTCCTAATAAAGGCGAGGTCCAGGGAGCAGTTGTTGGTAGGAGTAGCACTATCTCAGGAGGTGCTACACCAGCACGGTTGGATTCTGAATATTCCAAAATCACAGCTGGTTCCGACGACACATCTACTGTTCCTGGGAATGATTTTGGACACAGTCCAGAAAAAAGTGTTTCTCCCGGAGGAAAAAGCCAAGGAGCTGTCATCTCTAGTCAGAGACCTCCTGAAACCGAAACAGGTATCGGTGCATCACTGCACGCGAGTCCTGGGAAAGATGATGGCTTCTTACGAAGCAATTCCTTTCGGCAGGTTCCATGCCAGAATCTTTCAGTGGGACCTGTTGGACCAATGGTCCGGATCGCATCTTCAGATGCATCGGCTAATAACCCTGTCTCCAAGAACCAGGGTGTCTCTGCTGTGGTGGCTGCAGAGTGCTCATCTCCTAGAGGGCCGCAGATTCGGCATACAGGACTGGGTCCTGGTGACCACGGATGCCAGCCTTCGAGGCTGGGGGGCAGACACACAGGGAAGAAACTTCCAAGGACTATGGTCAAGTCAGGAGACTTCCCTACACATAAATATTCTGGAACTAAGGGCCATTTACAATGCCCTAAGTCAGGCAAAACCCCTGCTTCAAAACCAGCCGGTACTGATCCAGTCAGACAACATCACGGCGGTCGCCCATGTAAACCGACAGGGCGGCGCAAGAAGCAGGACGGCAATGGCAGAAGCCACAAGGATTCTCCGATGGGCGGAAAATCACGTGCTAGCACTGTCAGCAGTGTTCATTCCGGGAGTGGACAACTGGGAAGCAGACTTCCTCAGCAGACACGACCTACACCCGGGAGAGTGGGGACTTCATCCAGAAGTCTTCACACTGATTGTAAATCGTTGGGAACGGCCACAGGTGGACATGATGGCGTCCCGCCTAAACAAAAAACTGGAGAGATATTGCGCCAGGTCAAGGGACCCTCAGGCGATAGCGGTGGACGCTCTAGTGACACCGTGGGTGTACCAGTCAGTTTATGTGTTCCCTCCTCTGCCTCTCATACCAAAGGTACTGAGAATAATAAGAAAACGAGGAGTAAGGACAATACTCGTGGTTCCGGATTGGCCAAGAAGAGCTTGGTACCCGGAACTTCAAGAGATGATCTCAGAGGTCCCATGGCCTCTGCCGCTCAGACAGGACCTGCTGCAGCAGGGGCCCTGTCTGTTCCAAGACTTACCGCGGCTGCGTTTGACGGCATGGCGGTTGAACGCCGGATCCTGAAGGAAAAGGGCATTCCGGAGGATGTCATTCCTACGCTGATTAAGGCCAGGAAAGATGTAACGGTAAAACATTATCACCGCATATGGCGGAAATATGTTGCTTGGTGTGAGGCCAATAAGGCCCCAACAGAGGAATTTCAGCTGGGTCGATTTCTGCACTTCCTACAGGCAGGAGTGACTATGGGCCTAAAATTAGGCTCCATTAAGGTACAGATATCGGCTCTGTTGATTTTTTTCCAAAAAGAACTAGCTTCACTACCTGAAGTTCAGACATTTGTAAAAGGAGTGCTGCATATTCAGCCCCCCTTTGTGCCTCCAGTGGCACCCTGGGATCTCAACGTGGTGTTGAATTTCCTAAAATCACATTGGTTTGAGCCACTAAAGACCGTGGATCTAAAATATCTCACGTGGAAAGTGGTCATGTTATTGGCCTTGGCTTCGGCCAGGCGTGTATCAGAATTGGCGGCTTTGTCATTTAAAAGTCCTTATCTGATTTTCCATATGGATAGGGCAGAATTGAGGACTCGTCCCCAGTTTCTCCCTAAGGTGGTAT
The DNA here is from genome assembly GCF_028390025.1 of Pseudophryne corroboree. Taxonomy (NCBI): domain Eukaryota; kingdom Metazoa; phylum Chordata; class Amphibia; order Anura; family Myobatrachidae; genus Pseudophryne; species Pseudophryne corroboree. The sequence goes on from NC_086451.1 coordinate 28,550,321, forward strand.
CTGCTTTTCACTTGAACCAACCTATTGTAGTGCCTGCGGCTACTAGCGACTTGGAGGATTCCAAGTTACTGGACGTAGTCAGGGCCTTGAAAATTTATGTTTCCAGGACGGCTGGAGTCAGGAAAACTGACTCGCTATTTATCCTGTATGCACCCAACAAACTGGGTGCTCCTGCTTCTAAGCAGACTATTGCTCGCTGGATTTGTAGCACAATTCAGCTGGCGCATTCTGCGGCTGGACTGCCGCATCCTAAATCAGTAAAAGCCCATTCTACAAGGAAGGTGGGCTCATCTTGGGCGGCTGCCCGAGGGGTCTCGGCTTTACAACTTTGCCGAGCTGCTACTTGGTCAGGGGCAAACACGTTTGCAAAATTCTACAAATTTGATACCCTGGCTGAGGAGGACCTTGAGTTCTCTCATTCGGTGCTGCAGAGTCATCCGCACTCTCCCGCCCGTTTGGGAGCTTTGGTATAATCCCCATGGTCCTTACGGAGTTCCCAGCATCCACTAGGACGTCAGAGAAAATAAGAATTTACTCACCGGTAATTCTATTTCTCGTAGTCCGTAGTGGATGCTGGGCGCCCGTCCCAAGTGCGGATTGTCTGCAATACTTGTACATAGTTGTTGTTCACAAAGGGTTATTGTTATGAGCCATCTGTTGAGAAGCTCAGTTAAATTTCATACTGTTAACTGGATATGGTATCACGAGTTATACGGTGTGATTGGTGTGGCTGGTATGAGTCTTACTCGGGATTCAAAATCCTTCCTTATTGTGTCAGCTCTTCCGGGCACAGTATCCTAACTGAGGCTTGGAGGAGGGTCATAGTGGGAGGAGCCAGTGCACACCAGGTAGTCTAAAAGCTTTCTTTTAGTTGTGCCCAGACTCCTGCGGAGCCGCTATTCCCCATGGTCCTTACGGAGTTCCCAGCATCCACTACGGACTACGAGAAATAGAATTACCGGTGAGTAAATTCTTATTTTTACTGCACGGCGGAATACCTGTGATCTGTAACAACATAGGTTAATGATGATTTCCTATAGGTGGCTTTCATGCTGTGGTGGGACTATAAGTCCCAGCAAGTCCTGCTACACGAATCAGTCCTCCTCCTGCCGTATTGGAATGCGGGAAATAGGGACTTGTGAGCACAGTGACAGGGCTGGAGAGTTTTACTAGGTCAGAGGTGCCGCACATTGTGTGTGTGTGTGTGTGTGTGTGTGTGTGTGTGTGTGTGGTAGATTGCATGCTCTCCGCCTAGATTGGACACAGGTCACGTCTGTAAGAATGACTGGCAGCCTCTTCAGCCAATAAAACAGTGAGGGCTTAGAGCAGGAATACCTGTGTGCAGGCTCCAGCTCAGATTTTATGGTACATTCCTTCTAATCGGTACATCTCCCCCCCCTACATGTAACTAAGGCTCTTCTGTACCTCACCTGACAGTGGGAACACTGACTGCCAGATGTCAGTCACAGATAAGGCAGCCGGTGATAGCGCTGCCTGGAAACACAACATTAACACCAGCTCCTGGCATTATACCACTGGCTACATGAAGCACTTGCTCCAGGAGGAGATTTACCAAAGCTTGGTACCAACCAACTGCATACTTGCAGCTGCATACTTGCCTACATTTGAAAACTAGAATCAGGGAGATTACAGTAGGATGTGCCACCCGTCAAGGGGGTGTTTCATACTCTGCCCAAACGGCGTGTCTATGCATAAATGTTTGTTGTTGCGAGATATTTCTATATAACATTACTAAAAATATATTTTTGGAAGTTTTGCAAGTATTGACACTAACATTGCTGGCTGCAATACGGGGTTTCTTGTTGCAATTTATATTCACTGTGATATTTCTGTTCTTCTCACTCAGCACAATATACAGTACATAAAATATGTGATGGCTATGCAATAAATTCCAAATGCAATTTGACCTTGTGTGAACTCATCCCTAAGCATATAAGTGTGTTTTCAGTGTATTAAATGATATTTTATTGTAAACACTGGACTGCCTGCAATTACCTAATTTATATTTATTGGATGTGCTGTTTTCCATACCATTATAGCATTATTCAAATCATTACAGACACCAGATACTCTACTGAAACAAATGTGTTTAACTAAAGAAAGAGTACTAATAAAAATTCTTACCCTCGCAGCTCACTAGCAGCAGCAGCAGCAGCAGCACACTATTAATCAGTGCACACACACAGCACAGATAAGAGGTCCCTGTGTGTGATCATGTGCTGCTGTCTCTCTCTCCTGCCAGGGGTTCCCACAAGGGTGGCTAATGAGAGTCGTCAGCAGCTACAGTAAATCACAGTGATTACAGCAAATCACTGTCCTTGCGCAAAGAAACTCCTTAGGGCTGAAGCACACTACACGGTTTTTGCCGGCCGGGAAAAAGCCGGACGGCTTTTTCCCGTGCCGGCATTGTAGTTAACAGTGTGAGGGCTAGGGTCCCTTCACACTGCACGGCCCCGGCCCGGCTGCCGGGTTGCAGCCGGGTCTCACCACTGGAGGGTCCGGCGGCCGGGCGGCCGCCGGGCCGTCCTTGGAGCCAGTAAACCATGTGTGTGAAGGGGAGCTTTCACACACAACGGTTTCTTCTGCAGCCGTGTCTGATGCTGCGCATGCGCACAGCATCACACACGGCTCAAAGCCGTCCTGTGTGACAGACTCTGCCGGTTTCTCCTGGATGGCAAAAAGCCGGACAAACTTTGTCCGGCTTTTTGCCATCCGGGAAAAACCGGAGTGTGTGTTACAGCCCTTAGTGTCACCCCTGGCAGAATCTGAAGAATTCAGGAGATTTGCACTACAAAGCAGGGCAGCAGGAGATTTATAACTGAAAGGGGAGCCTAACTGCCTTGTTACAGGCTCTGAGGGAGATGTATTAAGCCTTGGGAAGTGATAAAGTGGAAGGTGATAATGCACCAACCAATCAGCGTCTGTCATTTTTCAAACCCAGCCTGTAACATGGCAGTTAGCAGCTGATTGGCTGGTGCATTATCCCCTTCCACTTTATCACTTCTCCAGGCTTAATACATATGCCCCATTATCTCTCTCCACTTTATCACTCTTAGTACATCTGCCCCTGTGTTTAAAAAATGACAGGAGCTGATTGGTTGGTACTTTATCTCGTTATACTTTATCTCTCTCACCAAGCTTCCCCCCATATTCTTGTAATGTTACCGTTCCCCCTTTTTTTGTTTATGTATATTTTTTATTTCCTTTGTTATTGTGCAATACTTAAGCTATTGGATTTAGGAGAGCGAAATGACAGGCATAGGAATGGAGAGAGTTAAAACCTCCTGTGAGGGGTGTGGACCTAACTGTTATGAAAAATACAGCCAATGGTAGAGAGGGGAGGGATCAGTATATATAGGGATGTATAGGCTAGCTAAGGGTCTCTTACTTCTGGTTTGCCTTCCCGCCCTCCCACCCCATTTGGGAGAGGTTTTGGCACGGAGTGTCTTGGCTCTGAATTGTTAGTTGTGGTTTATCGTTGGCTATTTGTTGGCGGAAAAGAACGGCAGGTTATAGTTTGACTTGTTAGTCACAGTTTTTACAGTTTGGTGTGGTTTAGGTGCACTCACCTCCATTGACTTTTAAGGCCGCAAGATCACCCATCAGGGGGCAGCGTCATCACCCATCAGGGTGGGCAGTCAGCGTGGAGGTCTGAGTCGGGCACCTATTACCTATGTATGGTTTGTGGTAAATTAGGATTGTTTGGGTTTTAATGTTTTTTTGAGGTTATCGTCAGTGGAATATAGCCGTTCTTTTTTCTGCCACCATATGCCGGCTGAATCGGCACGTTAACTTAAATTTTACTTTACAGGTTTTTTCTAACGGTTAGGGTACAATAAATAGCTAACAATTTTCTGCCAAATTCAAGTCTCCGTGTCATTATTTCTTGGTATTAAAGGTATTGAATGCTTTACTTTTGGAATAAGGGTCCACACATTATCATTAGGAGGTTTATGCATGTTGCTTACTTAAATTTTATATATAAAAATATATTATTATATATAAAACCTGCTGTTTCTGTGATAAGCACCAGACACTGTTCCTGACTCACAGATCTACGTAAACCTGATGGTACATCTGTGATGTATGTGGGTCTGCGAACGTGCAGAACGTGTCCTATGTAATTGTTCGCAGTCAGCCCTTAGCCGCAGCCTGATCGTCACCCGGCTGGGCCACCTGCACAGAGCAGAGCTTGGGCTCAGCTGCTTTTTGGTGCAGAGTCCTGATCGGCGGTGATGGGACGGCATCTATATGACATCATGCATTGTGATGTCACACGGCATGGAGGAGGCACCAATGCTAATTCAGATCCCGTTGAATAAAATAATAAACTGTATTTGCTAATTTGGCACTATTTATATCAGTAATATTTCTCTTAACAATGAAGATTACTGAGCCAGAGCCTTTTCCTTCTGATCCAACCAGTTGAGGATAATCTCCAGCCGCTTCCCCCAGTTCTTTTCAGCCTCATCCTCCATTGTGTGTGTCCAGCACCCCTGTGTCTCTCCAGCCTCATTCCGCCATGTCTGCCCAGCTGCAGCCACACAGTGTGTCTCCAGCCCATACAATTTCTCTCCACCATCCACAATCCATTCCCCAAAATGTAGCTCCAGCTCCTTTCTGTCTCTCCAGCCCCCACAGTGGGTGGTCTTCTGTTTGCCGGCGGTCGGGCTCCCGGCGCTCAGTATACCGGCGCCGGGAGCCCGACAGCCGGCATACCGACAATTATTTTCCCTCGTGGGGGTCCACGACCCCCATAGAGGGAGAATAAAATAGTGTGGCGCGCGTAGCGCGCCACCGTGCCCGTAGCGTGGCGAGCGCAGCGAGCCCGCAAGGGGCTCATTTGCGCTCGCCAAGCTGTCGGTAAGCCGGCGGTCGGGCTCCCGGCGCCGGGATGCTGGTCGCCGGGAGCCCGACCGCCGGCCACCCGTAGTGAACCCCCCACAGTGTCTCTCCAACCTCCCACAATATCTATCCAACTCCCTTCTGTCTCTCCAGCCCCCTTCTTTCTCTCTGTCTCCCTTCTGTCACTCCAGACCCATCCCCAACAGTGTCACTCCAGTCCCCACTAGAGATGTGCACTTGAAATTTTTCGGGTTTTGTGTTTTGGTTTTGGGTTCGGTTCCGCGGCCGTGTTTTGGGTTCGACCACGTTTTGGCAAAACCTCACCGAATTTTTTTTGTCGGATTCGGGTGTGTTTTGGATTCGGGTGTTTTTTTCAAAAAACACTAAAAAACAGCTTAAATCATAGAATTTGGGGGTCATTTTGATCCCAAAGTATTATTAACCTCAAAAACCATAATTTCCACTCATTTTCAGTCTATTCTGAACACCTCACACCTCACAATATTATTTTTAGTCCTAAAATTTGCACCGAGGTCGCTGGATGACTAAGCTAAGCGACCCTAGTGGCCGACACAAACACCTGGCCCATCTAGGAGTGGCACTGCAGTGTCACGCAGGATGGCCCTTCCAAAAAACACTCCCCAAACAGCACATGACGCAAAGAAGAAAAAAAGAGGCGCAATGAGGTAGCTGTGTGAGTAAGCTAAGCGACCCTAGTGGCCGACACAAACACCTGGCCCATCTAGGAGTGGCACTGCAGTGTCACGCAGGATGGCCCTTCCAAAAAACACTCCCCAAACAGCACATGACGCAAAGAAGAAAAAAAGAGGCGCAATGAGGTAGCTGTGTGAGTAAGATAAGCGACCCTAGTGGCCGACACAAACACCTGGCCCATCTAGGAGTGGCACTGCAGTGTCACGCAGGATGGCCCTTCCAAAAAACACTCCCCAAACAGCACATGACGCAAAGAAGAAAAAAAGAGGCGCAATGAGGTAGCTGTGTGAGTAAGATAAGCGACCCTAGTGGCCGACACAAACACCTGGCCCATCTAGGAGTGGCACTGCAGTGTCACGCAGGATGGCCCTTCCAAAAAACACTCCCCAAACAGCACATGACGCAAAGAAGAAAAAAAGAGGCGCAATGAGGTAGCTGTGTGAGTAAGCTAAGCGACCCTAGTGGCCGACACAAACACCTGGCCCATCTAGGAGTGTCACTGCAGTGTCACGCAGGATGGCCCTTCCAAAAAACACTCCCCAAACAGCACATGACGCAAAGAAGAAAAAAAGAGGCGCAATGAGGTAGCTGTGTGAGTAAGATAAGCGACCCTAGTGGCCGACACAAACACCTGGCCCATCTAGGAGTGGCACTGCAGTGTCACGCAGGATGGCCCTTCCAAAAAACACTCCCCAAACAGCACATGACGCAAAGAAGAAAAAAAGAGGCGCAATGAGGTAGCTGTGTGAGTAAGATAAGCGACCCTAGTGGCCGACACAAACACCGTGCCCATCTAGGAGTGGCACTGCAGTGTCACGCAGGATGGCCCTTCCAAAAAACACTCCCCAAACAGCACATGACGCAAAGAAGAAAAAAAGAGGCGCAATGAGGTAGCTGTGTGAGTAAGATAAGCGACCCTAGTGGCCGACACAAACACCTGGCCCATCTAGGAGTGGCACTGCAGTGTCACGCAGGATGGCCCTTCCAAAAAACACTCCCCAAACAGCACATGACGCAAAGAAGAAAAAAAGAGGCGCAATGAGGTAGCTGTGTGAGTAAGATAAGCGACCCTAGTGGCCGACACAAACACCTGGCCCATCTAGGAGTGGCACTGCAGTGTCACGCAGGATGGCCCTTCCAAAAAACACTCCCCAAACAGCACATGACGCAAAGAAGAAAAAAAGAGGCGCAATGAGGTAGCTGTGTGAGTAAGCTAAGCGACCCTAGTGGCCGACACAAACACCTGGCCCATCTAGGAGTGGCACTGCAGTGTCACGCAGGATGGCCCTTCCAAAAAACACTCCCCAAACAGCACATGACGCAAAGAAAAAAAGAGGCGCAATGAGGTAGCTGTGTGAGTAAGATAAGCGACCCTAGTGGCCGACACAAACACCTGGCCCATCTAGGAGTGGCACTGCAGTGTCACGCAGGATGGCCCTTCCAAAAAACACTCCCCAAACAGCACACGACGCAAATAAAAATGAAAGAAAAAAGAGGTGCAAGATGGAATTGTCCTTGGGCCCTCCCACCCACCCTTATGTTGTATAAACAGGACATGCACACTTTAACCAACCCATCATTTCAGTGACAGGGTCTGCCACACGACTGTGACTGAAATGACGGGTTGGTTTGGACCCCCACCGAAAAAGAAGCAATTAATCTCTCCTTGTACAAACTGGCTCTACAGAGGCAAGATGTCCACCTCATCATCATCCTCCGATATATCACCGTGTACATCCCGCTCCTCAAAGATTATCAATTCGTCCCCACTGGAATCCACCATCTCAGCTCCCTGTGTACTTTGTGGAGGCAATTGCTGCTGGTCAATGTCTCCACGGAGGAATTGATTATAATTCATTTTAATGAACATCATCTTCTCCACATTTTCTGGAAGTAACCTTGTACGCCGATTGCTGACAAGGTGAGCGGCGGCACTAAACACTCTTTCGGAGTACACACTTGTGGGAGGGCAACTTAGGTAGAATAAAGCCAGTTTGTGCAAGGGCCTCCAAATTGCCTCTTTTTCCTGCCAGTATAAGTACGGACTGTCTGACGTGCCTACTTGGATGCGGTCACTCATATAATCCTCCACCATTCTTTCAATGGGGAGAGAATCATATGCAGTGACAGTAGACGACATGTCCGTAATCGTTGTCAGGTCCTTCAGTCCGGACCAGATGTCAGCATCAGCAGTCGCTCCAGACTGCCCTGCATCACCGCCAGCGGGTGGGCTCGGAATTCTGAGCCTTTTCCTCGCACCCCCAGTTGCGGGAGAATGTGAAGGAGGAGATGTTGACAGGTCGCGTTCCGCTTGACTTGACAATTTTGTCACCAGCAGGTCTTTGAACCCCAGCAGACTTGTGTCTGCCGGAAAGAGAGATCCAAGGTAGGTTTTAAATCTAGGATCGAGCACGGTGGCCAAAATGTAGTGCTCTGATTTCAACAGATTGACCACCCGTGAATCCTTGTTAAGCGAATTAAGGGCTCCATCCACAAGTCCCACATGCCTAGCGGAATCGCTCCCTTTTAGCTCCTCCTTCAATGCCTCCAGCTTCTTCTGCAAAAGCCTGATGAGGGGAATGACCTGACTCAGGCTGGCAGTGTCTGAACTGACTTCACGTGTGGCAAGTTCAAAAGATTGCAGAACCTTGCACAACGTTGAAATCATTCTCCACTGCGCTTGAGACAGGTACATTCCACCTCCTATATCGTGCTCAATTGTATAGGCTTGAATGGCCTTTTGCTGCTCCTCCAACCTCTGAAGCATATATAGGGTTGAATTCCACCTCGTTACCACTTCTTGCTTCAGATGATGGCAGGGCAGGTTCAGGCGTTTTTGGTGGTGCTCCAGTCTTCTGTACGTGGTGCCTGTACGCCGAAAGTGTCCTGCAATTCTTCTGGCCACCGACAGCATCTCTTGCACGCCCCTGTCGTTTTTTAAAAATTCTGCACCACCAAATTCAAGGTATGTGCAAAACATGGGACGTGCTGGAATTTGCCCATATTTAATGCACACACAATATTGCTGGCGTTGTCCGATGCCACAAATCCACAGGAGAGTCCAATTGGGGTAAGCCATTCCGCGATGATCTTCCTCAGTTGCCGTAAGAGGTTTTCAGCTGTGTGCGTATTCTGGAAACCGGTGATACAAAGCGTAGCCTGCCTAGGAAAGAGTTGGCGTTTGCGAGATGCTGCTACTGGTGCCGCCGCTGCTGTTCTTGCGGCGGGAGTCCATACATCTACCCAGTGGGCTGTCACAGTCATATAGTCCTGACCCTGCCCTGCTCCACTTGTCCACATGTCCGTGGTTAAGTGGACATTGGGTACAACTGCATTTTTTAGGACACTGGTGAGTCTTTTTCTGACGTCCGTGTACATTCTCGGTATCGCCTGCCTAGAGAAGTGGAACCTAGATGGTATTTGGTAACGGGGGCACACTACCTCAAGAAATTGTCTAGTTCCCTGTGAACTAACGGCGGATACCGGACGCACGTCTAACACCAACATAGTTGTCAAGGCCTCAGTTATCCGCTTTGCAACAGGATGACTGCTGTGATATTTCATCTTCCTCGCAAAGGACTGTTGGACAGTCAATTGCTTGGTGGAAGTAGTAAAAGTGGGCTTACGACTTCCCCTCTGGGATGACCATCGACTCCCAGCAGCAACAACAGCAGCGCCAGCAGCAGTAGGCGTTACACGCAAGGATGCATCGGAGGAATCCCAGGCAGGAGAGGACTCGTCAGAATTGCCAGTGACATGGCCTGCAGGACTATTGGCATTCCTGGGGAAGGAGGAAATTGACACTGAGGGAGTTGGTGGGGTGGTTTGCGTGAGCTTGGTTACAAGAGGAAGGGATTTACTGGTCAGTGGACTGCTTCCGCTGTCGCCCAAAGTTTTTGAACTTGTCACTGACTTATTATGAATGCGCTGCAGGTGACGTATAAGGGAGGATGTTCCGAGGTGGTTAACGTCCTTACCCCTACTTATTACAGCTTGACAAAGGCAACACACGGCTTGACAAATGTTGTCCGCATTTCTGGTGAAATATTTCCACACCGAAGAGCTGATTTTTTTGGTATTTTCACCTGGCATGTCAACGGCCCTATTCCTCCCACGGACAACAGGTGTCTCCCCGGGTGCCTGACTTAAACAAACCAACTCACCATCAGAATCCTCCTTGTCAATTTCCTCCCCAGCGCCAGCAACACCCATATCCTCCTCATCCTGGTGTACTTCAACACTGACATCTTCAATCTGACTATCAGGAACTGGACTGCGGGTGCTCCTTCCAGCACTTGCAGGGGGCGTGCAAATGGTGGAAGGCGCATGCTCTTCACGTCCAGTGTTGGGAAGGTCAGGCATCGCAACCGACACAATTGGACTCTCCTTGTGGATTTGGGATTTGGAAGAACGCACAGTTCTTTGCGGTGCTTTTGCCAGCTTGAGTCTTTTCATTTTTCTAGCGAGAGGCTGAGTGCTTCCATCCTCATGTGAAGCTGAACCACTAGCCATGAACATAGGCCAGGGCCTCAGCCGTTCCTTGCCACTTCGTGTGGTAAATGGCATATTGGCAAGTTTACGCTTCTCCTCCGACAATTTTATTTTAGATTTTGGAGTCCTTTTTTTACTGATATTTGGTGTTTTGGATTTTACATGCTCTGTACTATGACATTGGGCATCGGCCTTGGCAGACGACGTTGCTGGCATTTCATCGTCTCGGCCATGACTAGTGGCAGCAGCTTCAGCACGAGGTGGAAGTGGATCTTGATCTTTCCCTAATTTTGGAACCTCAACATTTTTGTTCTCCATATTTTAATAGGCACAACTAAAAGGCACCTCAGGTAAACAATGGAGATGGATGGATACTAGTATACTTATGGATGGACCAGCGACTGCCGACACAGAGGTAGCTAAAGCCGTGGACTACCGTACTGTGTCTGCTGCTAATATAGACTGGATGATAATGAGATGAAATTATATATATATATATATATATATATATATATATATATATAATATCACTAGTACTGCAGCCGGACAGGTATATATATTTATTATGTAATGACTGATGACGGACCTGCTGGACACTGTCAGCTCAGCAGCACCGCAGACTGCTACAGTAAGCTACTATAGTAGTATGTATAAAGAAGAAAGAGAAAAAAAAACCACGGGTAGGTGGTATACAATTATGGATGGACCAGCGACTGCCGACACAGAGGTAGCTACAGCCGTGGACTACCGTACTGTGTCTGCTGCTAATATAGACTGGATGATAATGAGATGAAATCAATATATATTATATCACACTAGTACTGCAGCCGGACAGGTAGATATATTTATTATGTAATGACTGATGACGGACCTGCTGGACACTGTCAGCTCAGCAGCACCGCAGACTGCTACAGTAAGCTACTATAGTAGTATGTATAAAGAAGAAAGAGAAAAAAAAAAACCACGGGTAGGTGGTATACAATTATGGATGGACGAGCGACTGCCGACACAGAGGTAGCTACAGCCGTGGACTACCGTACTGTGTCTGCTGCTAATATAGACTGGATGATAATGAGATGAAATCAATATATATTATATCACACTAGTACTGCAGCCGGACAGGTAGATATATTTATTATGTAATGACTGATGACGGACCTGCTGGACACTGTCAGCTCAGCAGCACCGCAGACTGCTACAGTAAGCTACTATAGTAGTATGTATAAAGAAGAAAGAAAAAAAAAAAACACGGGTAGGTGGTATACAATTATGGATGGACGAGCGACTGCCGACACAGAGGTAGCTACAGCCGTGGACTACCGTACTGTGTCTGCTGCTAATATAGACTGGATGATAATGAGATGAAATCAATATATATTATATCACACTAGTACTGCAGCCGGACAGGTAGATATATTTATTATGTAATGACTGATGATGGACCTGCTGGACACTGTCAGCTCAGCAGCACCGCAGACTGCTACAGTAAGCTACTATAGTAGTATGTATAAAGAAGAAAGAAAAGAAAAAAACCACGGGTAGGTGGTATACAATTATGGATGGACGAGCGACTGCCGACACAGAGGTAGCTACAGCCGTGGACTACCGTACTGTGTCTGCTGCTAATATAGACTGGATGATAATGAGATGAAATCAATATATATTATATCACACTAGTACTGCAGCCGGACAGGTAGATATATTTATTATGTAATGACTGATGACGGACCTGCTGGACACTGTCAGCTCAGCAGCACCGCAGACTGCTACAGTAAGCTACTATAGTAGTATGTATAAAGAAGAAAGAAAAAAAAAAACCACGGGTAGGTGGTATACAATTATGGATGGACGAGCGACTGCCGACACAGAGGTAGCTACAGCCGTGGACTACCGTACTGTGTCTGCTGCTAATATAGACTGGATGATAATGAGATGAAATCAATATATATTATATCACACTAGTACTGCAGCCGGACAGGTAGATATATTTATTATGTAATGACTGATGACGGACCTGCTGGACACTGTCAGCTCAGCAGCACCGCAGACTGCTACAGTAAGCTACTATAGTAGTATGTATAAAGAAGAAAGAAAGAAAAAAAAACCACGGGTAGGTGGTATACAATTATGGATGGACGAGCGACTGCCGACACAGAGGTAGCTACAGCCGTGGACTACCGTACTGTGTCTGCTGCTAATATAGACTGGATGATAATGAGATGAAATCAATATATATTATATCACACTAGTACTGCAGCCGGACAGGTAGATATATTTATTATGTAATGACTGATGACGGACCTGCTGGACACTGTCAGCTCAGCAGCACCGCAGACTGCTACAGTAAGCTACTATAGTAGTATGTATAAAGAAGAAAGAAAAAAAAAAACCACGGGTAGGTGGTATACAATTATGGATGGACGAGCGACTGCCGACACAGAGGTAGCTACAGCCGTGGACTACCGTACTGTGTCTGCTGCTAATATAGACTGGATGATAATGAGATGAAATCAATATATATTATATCACACTAGTACTGCAGCCGGACAGGTAGATATATTTATTATGTAATGACTGATGACGGACCTGCTGGACACTGTCAGCTCAGCAGCACCGCAGACTGCTACAGTAAGCTACTATAGTAGTATGTATAAAGAAGAAAGAAAAAGAAAAAAACCACGGGTAGGTGGTATACAATATTATATATATATTATATACAATTATATATATATATATATATATATATATATATATATATTAAACTGGTGGTGATTATTAAACTGGTGGTCAGGTCACTGGTCACACTATCAGCAACTTGCAAGTAGTACTCCTAAGCAGACAATCACAATATATATTATACTGGTGGTCTGTGTGGTAAGCAGACAATCACAATCACTCTGGCAGCAAAAGTGTGCACTGTACGTTATATGTACTCCTGAGTCCTGCTCTCAGACTCTAACTGCTCCCCACTGTCAGTGTCTCCCCCACAAGTCAGATAATACAGTCACACTATCTATCACTTCAGCAAGTAACTAGTCTAGTACTCCTCCTAATGCTCCCCAAAATTACTACTGTGTCTCTCTCTACTGTCTCACTCTCTTCTCTATAAACGGAGAGGACGCCAGTCACGTCCTCTCCCTATGAATCTCAATGCACGTGTGAAAATGGCGGCGACGCGCGGCTCCTTATATAGAATCCGAGTCTCGCGATAGAATCCGAGCCTCGCGAGAATCCGACAGCGGGATGATGACGTTCGGGAGCGCTCGGGTTAACCGAGCAAGGGGGGAAGATCCGAGTCGCTCGGACCCGTGTAAAAAAAAATGAAGTTCGGGCGGGTTCGGATTCCGAGGAACCGAACCCGCTCATCTCTAGTCCCCACAGAGTCTCTTCTGCTCCCTACAGGGTCGCTCCAGCTCCCTTCTTTCTCTCCAGCCCCCAAAGTGTCTCTCCAGCCTCCCACAGTGTCTCTCCAACCCCCCTCAATGCCTCTCCAGCTCCCTCCTGTCTCTCCAGCCCCAGCTAAACAAACTAGTGCACCAGTCACCATTGGTGTTGGACTTTCAAGCCACAGTGGTTCCCCGGAGGGACCCTGTACCATCACTGCAGCAGTGCAGGTAGAGGTTAGAGTTAGATTTATCTGTTGGGACCTCTGGAACCTTCGGCTCCTAGTCCTCCCCCCCTCCCTTGTCACCAGGCCCGCAACTGAGCAGTGTGTATCAAGATGTACAGATTATGTGAGTGTCGTGGGAGTTTACGTAAGCGCCTTGAGTCCTATTGGAGAAAGAGCGCTGTATAAATAAAATTATTATTATTATTAAGTGTATGTGATTCTGAGTCATGCGTACTGGGTAGGGACATATGTTTCTGAAAGAATATTGGGCCTAATTTAGAGTTGATCGCAGCAGCAAATTTGTTAGCACAAAACCATGGGGATCATTCCGACCCGATCGCTCGCTGCAGTTTGTGGCAGCGCAGCGATCGGGTCAGAACTGCGCATGCGCCCGCACCGCAGTGCGCCGGCGCATGGCAGCTTTCGTTACCTAGCGATCACAGGAGGGGGCTGAACAGCGGCGTTAAACCGCTGTTTAGGGGGAGCGGTTCGGCCAACGCAGGCAGGAGCGACGAGCAACTCCCGGCCAGCCGCAGGAGCTGCGCTGGCCGGGAGTTACTCCTCAAATACAAAGGCGCCTCTGTGCGATGCTTTTGTATTTGTGCGGGGGGGGGCCGGCATGACATGCGGTGTCCCCCCCCGCATGTCTGAGTTAACGATCGGAGCTGTGCTAAATTTAGCACAGCTACGATCAACTCGGAATGACCCCCTATGGGCACTGCAGGGAGGGCAGATATAACATGTGCAGAGGGAGTTAGATTTGGGTGGGGTGTGTTCAAACTGAAATCTAAATTCCAGTGTAAAAATAAAGCAGCCAGTATTTACCCTGCACAGAAACACTATGACCCACCCCAATCTAACTCTCTCTGCAAATGTTACATCTGCCCCCCCCTGCAGTGCACATGGGCCCTCATTCCGAGTTGTTCGCTCGCTAGCTGCTTTTAGCAGCAGTTCACACGCTAGGTCGCCGCCCTCTGGGAGTGTATCTTAGCTTAGCAGAATAGCGAACAAAAGATTAGCAGAACTGCTACTTAATAATTCCCTGCAGTGTCTGCAGAAGGGGTGTGGCCACAGAAAATGGCCCACAGACAGTGCTAGTTACATTGCCCCACAGTGCCAGATACAATGCCCCACAGTGCCAGATACATTGCCCCACAGTGCCAGATACATTGCCCCACAGTGCCAGATACATTGCCCCACAGTGCCAGATACATTGCCCCACAGTGCACAGTGCCGGATACATGCCCCACAGTGCCGGATACATTGCCCCACAGTGCCAGATACAATGCCCCACAGTGCCGGATACATGCCCCACAGTGCCAGATACATTGCCCCACAGTGCCAGATACAATGCCCCACAGTGCCGGATACATGCCCCACAGTGCCGGATACAATGCCCCACAGTGCCGGATACATGCCCCACAGTGCCGGATACATTGCCCCACAGTGCCAGATACATTGCCCCACAGTGCCGGATACATTGCCCCACAGTGCCAGATACAATGCCTCACAGTGCCGGATACATGCCCCACAGTGCCAGATACATTGCCCCACAGTGCCAGATACATTGCCCCACAGTGCCAGATACATTGCCCCACAGTGCCAGATACATGCCCCACAGTGCCAGTTACATTGCCCCACATTGCCAGATACATGCCCCACTCAGTGCCAGATACATGCCCCACTGTGCCAGATACATGCCCCACTGTGCCAGTTATATGCCCCACTCAGTGCCAGATACATGCCCCACTGTGCCGCCCCTCCCCCCCCTCCCCGGTCACTCACCGCTTGTTGATGATATGTGAGGGGAGGAGAGCGCAGCGCAGCGCCTCTCCTTCCCCTCACCGCTCCAGGTCTCCGGCTGCTGTCTGGCGCCGGTTCGCTAGCCAATCAGAGCTCACAGACCGGCAGCCAATCAGGAGCCGGTCCGCAAGCTCTGATTGGCTAACACCGCCGGAGACCGGACATAGCAGCGCTGCTGGCAGCGCTGCTAGTGCTGGCAGCAGCGGTGAGGGGAGGGAGAGACGCTGCACTCTCCTCCCCTCACATTTTGGCGTGACGGGGGCGAGTGGGGCACGTGCTCCACTCGCCCTACCCTAGATACGCCTCTGCCCAAATCTAACTCTCTCTGCACATGTTACATCTGCCCCCTCCCCCGTACAGTGCACATGGTTTTGCCCATTAGCTAACAAATTTGCTGCTGCGATCAGGTCTGAATTTGGCCACAGGTCCCTAGGGGGTCAGGGGAAGGCAGATATTTAGGCTCGGTTAGCATCCCCTTCCACCTCTGCTTGTTACCACACTCTATTCTATAAATTGTTTCCTCATGAGAAAGCCAAATGGTTTCTGTTGAAGCTCCGTGACCGCTCACTAGCTATTCCTTCTTGTTCCCTAGCAACCAACTCTAATCTCCTTAGCAACTGCATCACTTTTAATACTGGAAGACATTATACATCAAAATATGAAATTCTCCCATATAACACATTACAAGCTCCCCTGTTTTGACTGTATCTGAATTTGTGCTTTACTTCATAATGGATAAAAATAATATTAGAAATTGTTATCTCTTAAGTAAATTATTTTTGATGAATATTGGGCCATTAGGGGGTTATTTGTGTTATAATAACATTATCGACTCGCTGTGTAGAGATGACACTTGTATTGAGTAAGTCATTTTAGTGAAGGCGTATCAGACAGTGGGGCCAATAAAGGAGCTTGAGGCTCAGTAATAGTCTAGATAAAATCAATGGAATCATTACTGAGCAACATGCAGCCAGAAGACCACTGCTACCAATCTATGTTATCTACATATGCACCAGTGTAGGCTGCAACTATTCAGACTGTGGCTTATTCCAGCTTCTATTCCCCTCTTCATATCATGTCACTGCCCCTGTCACATGCCGTCCTGCCCTAACACATCACTCATCTCCTGATATACTCTGTGCTGCTGGGGATCCTGCTCCTCCCACTATATACGTCTCAGTCTGTGGCTTCCTGTTGCCTCCATTCCCCTCCTCACATCATGTCACTGCCCCTGTCACATGCCGCCCTGTCCTCACCGACACATCACCCATCTCCTGATATACTCTGTGCTGCTGGGGACCCTGCTCCTCCCACTATATAACTCTCAGTCTGTGGCTTCCTGCTGCCTCCATTCCCCTCCTCCCATCATGTCACTGCCCCTGTCACATGCCGCCCTGTCCTCACTGACACATCACTCCTCTCCTGATATACTCTGTGCTGCTGGGGACCCTGCTCCTCACACTATATAACTCTCAGTCTGTGGCTTCCTGCTGCCTCCATTCCCCTCCTCACATCATGTCACTGCCCCTGTCACATGCCGCCCTGTCCTCACTGATACATCACTCCTCTCCTGATATACTCTGTGCTGTTGGGGACCCTGCTCCTACCATTACATAACTCTCAGTCTGTGGCTTCCTGCTGCCTCCATTCCCCTCCTCACATCACGTCACTGCCCCTGTCACATGCAGCCCTGTCCTCACTGATACAACACTCATCTCCTGATATACTCTGTGCTGCTGGTAACCCTGCTCCTCCCACTATATAACACTCAGTCTGTGACTCCCTGCTGCCTCCATTCCCCTCCTCACATCATGTCACTGCCCCTGTCACATACAGCCCTATCCTTACTAAAACATCACTCATCTCCTGATATACTCTGTGCTGCTGGGAGCACTGCTCCCCTCACTCTATAACACTCAGTCTGTGGTTTCCTGCTGCCCCCATTCCCCTCCTCACATCATGTCACTGCCTTTCTCACATGCAGCCCTGTCCTCACTAACACATGATTTCTCTCCTGATATACTCTGTGCTGCTGTGAGCCCTGCTCCTTCCATAATATAACTCTCAGTCTGTGGCTTCCTGCTGCCTCTATTCCCCTCCTCACATCATGTCACTGCCCCATCACATGTAACCCTGTCCTCACCGTCACATCACTCATTTCCTGATATACTCTGTGCTGCTGGGGACACTGCTCCTCCCACTATATAGCTCTCAGTCTGTGGCTTCCTGCTGCCTCTTTTCCCCTCCTCACATCATGTCACTGCCCCTATCACATGCAGCCCTGTCCTCACTGACACATCACTCATCTCCTGATATACTCTGTGCTGCTGGGGATCCCTGCTCCTCCCACTATATAGCACTCAGTCTGTGGCTTCCTGCTGTCTCCATTCCCCTCCTCACATCACGTCACTGCCCCTGTCACATGCAGCCCTGTCCTCACTGACACATCACTCATCTCCTGATATACTCTGTGCTGCTGGGGACCCTGCTCCTCCCATTATATAACTCTCAGTCTGTGGCTTCCTGCTGCCTCCATTCCCCTCCTCACATCCTGTCACTGCCCCTGTCACATGCAGCCCTGTCCTCACTGACACATCACCAGAGCCGGCCCTAACCAATATGATGCCCTAGGCAAGATTTTGGCTGGTGCCCCCTAGCACCACCGCTAGTTCCGCCTCTGACCCTGCACCCCTTTCCCAGCACCATCACCCCCACCCATAGCAGTCCTTTTTTTTTGTTTTCCTACCCCCTGTAATTTAAATAAGAACAGTGTGCACATTTGGCCTTACACATATGCCGCACATTATTAGTGCCCTTATACACATAATGACACACATAGTGCCCCTTACACATATGTTACACATTATTAATGCCCTTATACACATAATGACACATGTAGTTCCCAGCGTGAGTCAACTGGCAGCTCTGCTAACGTCAGGTGCCTATTTTTTATGAAAATGCATCTTATTTGCATTGCTATGTGGCTAGGATGCACAAGCAGCTTCTGCTGATTAAAATGATATGCAGCATGCCTATATACTGTGTGAGACTGTGGCTATATCTGCATATGAAATGCTACACACAGAATATAGGCATGCTGCATATCATTTTAATCAGCAGAAGCTGCATGTGCCCCTAGGCATACCAGATGCCCTAGGCAATTGCCTAGTTTGCCTATACATAGGGCCGACTCTGCACATCACTCATCTCCTGATATACTCTGTGCTGCTGGTTGGGTTACTGCCTCGCTCAAACTAATCTGAAATACTCAGTTCTGCTGTGACTGCTCAGATAATCTGACTGGTATCGTACTGTTCTATTTTCACACCTTCACAAAACAGAGGATTGATTACAAATATTGTAGGTGCTCTTACCTGTCCCCTCTAATGCCTTTCAGAATGATTTAAAGGAGGCAATGTTAATACTTAAGGGGAAATTATTATTATAAACAGATTCCGCTGAGGTAAACTCTATTAGCCAATTAAGTGTCAGCAACTGGAGCACAGTCTTGAGAATTGGGTCATGTCTTGTGGGAGAGGCAAGTAAAAGGGAGCTGCCATTTTTATTCTGTAATATCCAGACGCCTGCGCTACAGACAACTTATTGAATAAGCCCCAGCGATATGTTTGCGGCAGACAATTCACACGGAAGGTGGATGTGAAGCAGAGCACGTCATTACATCCCAGGCATAGCTTGACGTTACACACACAAAGGCTTCCCAGAGCTGCAGCGTAGAGATGAGCTCTGGTAACCTTTCAGTATTTGCTTTTCAGGCCTGCTCCCCGTGTCGGACAAGTGCAGCCCTGCGGGAGTTTGTACAATAGAATACAATGCAGCCCAGCAGACTTCATTCAATCACTCAGCAACGGGAAGATCAGTGTTTGTAACTAGTGCCTCTGGTACACAAAAAAATGTGCTCTGTGCTGCACTGTACAGAATGACTGTGTGTTCCACATACTGGGGAGTCGGCGGAGACAGCAAGCCGTATGTTCCTGCACAGCCATATACACACTTTCTATTGTATACAGCACAGCCGTAACTAGACTTTTTGGTGCCCTGTGGCAGAAAGAGAATCGACGAATTATACATACACATTTATAGAAGCAAAGCAAGAAAATGGATTTGGATGCAAATCCTCTTAAAACCACATTCATGAAATTAACTTGAGAGCTCGCCATTATTTAGTTACAATACCCTTTATAAAATAACACATTTCAATACCCAGGATTCAAACCCATAACCTGTTGCATTCCAGTCAAACACCCTACTCATTGAGCTAGTTGACCCTGCAAAACAACTGTGAGATTTCTAACTATATGAAGCTACTTGCACTTAAAAAAATAATAAATAATAATAATAATCAGCATTGCCATTGAGCAGATCTATATAGTGTGCAGTCACACATCCAATTCCTTGCAGCCGCACACTACATAGATCTGCTCTGCCGCAATGCTGATCATTTTTTTCACAAAGTACAAGGTAAGCTTCAAATAGAATTCTCTAACTTAAGGTGTGTACACACGGTAAGATCTTTTCTTCCGATTCTGACTATATAGTCAGAATCGGAAGAAAAGATAGTGCAGATCGCAAGGTGACAGTCACCTTGCGATCCCGATCTGATGCCGATGCGCGGCCCCGCGCAGTCGGCATCGGCCGTAAAAATAGGCTGTGCAGGCAAGTCAATCCTGACTATCTCTATAGAAGAGATAGTCAGGATTGACACTTAGCCAAAATCGCACAGAACCAGGATCGCAAGCACACTCATTATGTGCTTGCGATACTGGCTAAGTGCCGACCCGGCCCCCCGTCGCACAGTGAGAATCGGATAAGTCCGAATCTCACCGCGTGTACACGGCCTTAGAATTCTCTAGCTTTCTATTCAAGGGCGGATAGCTCAATTAATAGACTGTCTGACCGCAATGCCACAGGCTGTTGGTTTGAATCCTGGATATGTCTCACCTTGTTCATGACTGTTGCGATGGAATTAGCAACAAAAGGGGTGGGGGAAGCAAACCCTACCTTGCAGCGCTATGTGCGGTGGCACACCCTGCACCACTCTAGTTATGACCCTGGCATACAGTGTCCTTATCAAAATGTGTTCACATAACTGCTCTTCACTACCTATTATGATGTGTGTGGTACCCCAAATAAATGTATAGAAGATGTTAAAGTGTGTTGGATTATCACAGGCTGGATGGTACCAACACGAGCAGCGCTGGCAGGAATCCGCTTTTCAAAGTTTGTCCGGCTATTGCCATCCGGTGAAAACCTGTGTGTGTGAAACAGCCCTAAGTCTCCACAGAAAAACATATAACAGCACCAGTGCCGTAACTAGACATTTTAGCGCTGTGTGCAAGATACAACATTGGCGCCCCCTCCCCTTATACAGCACTGTAATATATAGGGGCATGGCTTCATGAGGAAGGGGTGTGGCCACAAAATAATACCAATTCATATTACACTGTACAGTAGTCTCTATCATTCAAATTACGCAGCACAGTAGCACCACTTGCACACATTACACCAGGTAGAACCACTTTTACACATTATGCCAGCTAGTGCCCCTGGCACACAGTATGCCAGGTAGTGCCCCTGTCACACATTACACCATGTAGTGCCCCTGTCACACATTACGCCAGGTAGTGCGGTAGTGCCCCTGTCACACAGTATGCCAGGTAGTGCCCCTGTCACACATTACACCATGTAGTGCCCCTGTCACACATTACGCCAGGTAGTGCCCCTGTCACACATTACACCAGGTAGTGCCCCTGTCACACATTACGCCAGGTAGTGCCCCTGTCACACATTACACCAGGTAGTGCCCCTGTCACACATTACACCAGGTAGTGCGGTAGTGCCCCTGTCACACAGTATGCCAGGTAGTGCCCCTGTCACACATTACACCATGTAGTGCCCCTGTCACACATTACGCCAGGTAGTGCCCCTGTCACACATTACACCAGGTAGTGCCCCTGTCACACATTACACCAGGTAGTGCGGTAGTGCCCCTGTCACACATTATGCCAGGTAGAGCCTCATTTTACACATTACTCCAGGTAGAGCCCCTATCACATATTACACCAGGTAGAGTCTCCTTTTACACACTACGGCAGGTAGAGTCCCCTTTTACACATTATGCCAGGTAGAGCACCATTTTACACATTTATCCAGGTAGAGCCCCTATAACACATTACGTCAGGTAGAGTCCCCTTTTACACATTACGGCAGGCAGAGCTCCCTTTTACACATTACGTGGGGCAGTCTGCCAGCGCAAGATGCCATCACGTCTCTCCCAAGTCCGGAGACACTGCAGGGGGTGCGGATCATGTGGCCCTGGCACTGATAGTTCCAGAAGCTGGCGGGGGCAGCGCTCCCTTGCAGCAGCGGCGGACGGCGGGAGTGAGTGTACCAGAGATAGAGGAGTACCAGAGATCTGCTAGATGGTACGCCCTCAGTGCATTTGCGCTGTGGGCAAGGCACCATTGGCACACACCTAGTTACGGTCCTGAACAGCACACATAGGCCATAAGCCCATAACATCTGTCAACAAGTAGAAAACAGCATATCTAAAAACATAAATTGAATAAACACACAAAATGACATGAATGCAATAAGATTGGAAATGGAAGAGCACATATAAAATATCTTCCTTAGTGTAAATATGCCAGAATACTGTATGTAGACTGAGTTTTAAAGAGGGTAACTAATCCTCCAAATAGTCCGCTGGTGTGGCAAAGGGACATATTTACAAATGAGTGTATGTCTCTTTAAATGATACAAAATAGTCTATCTCTGAGGTAATAATTTATTGGTTCCATGGAAGTCCTGGATCTCGCCACTCAAGAATTATTTGTTATTGCCAGTAAGTAGCTTGCCTGGTGTGCTATGTGCAGAAAAGTGTCCTTATTTTGTTGACGACTGTGGCACTCGTTAATTTGGGAAGATAATCTATCTCAAACCAACCGGTATACGAGTCCACATACACAATGTGCTCTTTCCCCCTCCATTCACAGAGATCGACAGCAATGAAGGACCAAGGGAAGTCAGGGACCTCATGGAGAGTGAGCGGTTCCGTGGTATTGCAGGGGCCAAAGGCAGAGACAACTCACTCAATGTTAGCCGCCATAGAGGCCAAAACAGGGCATCCTTAGCCCACTGTATGGTGGCCATTTCACCGTCTACCATTTGGTGTCGACCTAATGACTGTAGGCCTTCTGATTCTAGATCTATTGAACCGTTACCACTGCAGGACGTGTGCAGCTTTGGCTGCAGGGTGCTGTTCTAATATATGCACAACTAAAGCACAAAGCTCCTATCAGCAATCGGCCTATCAGAAACGGTAAGCTGGCGCTCGTGGTGGAACGGATAGAGTTCCATGATCTGAGTCTCAGGTCAGCTCTGCACCAGAGGCGGAACTACCGCCAGTGCAACCAGTGCGTTGCACTGGGGCCCGCCACTGTCCAGGGGCCCAAAGCATGTAATGAGTCAAACTGACTCATTACATGCCGCTGTATGCTGCGGGCAACCGCTGCCCGCAGCACACAGCCACCCACAGGACACAGGAGTCGGAGAGGAGCGCAGCGGTCACAAGCAAGGGGGTAAGGAGAAGGAGGGAGGTGGAGGAGGGAGCCGCAGCAGCGCTTTGCTACTGGTTGAGGTGCTGCTGCTGCTGTCCCTCTGCTTCACTATAGGCTGTCTTCCGAGAACAGCCTATAGTGAAGCAGAGGGGCAGCAGCAGCAGCAGCGCCTCCACCAATAACACAGCGCTGCTGCGGCTCCCTCCTCCACCTCCTCTCCTGCCCGGGATCTCTGCCAGAAGCTGCACCAATGAGCCTCAGCAAGCGGAGAGGGTAAGTATAATTCTTTCTTTCTTTCTTTTTTTCTTTCTTTCTTTCTTTCTTTCTTTCTTTCTTTCTTTCTTTCTTTCTTTCTTTCTTTCTTTCTTTCTTTCTTTCTTTCTTTCTTTCTTTCTTTCAAAAGGGGGACTGTCTGCCGCAATGTGTAAAAAGGGGGAATCTGCCTGCCGTAATGTGTAAAAAGGGCACGCTGTTTGCCGTTATGTGTAAAAAGTGTACACTGTCTGCCGTAATGTGTAACAAGGGCACGCTGTCTACCGTTATGTGTAACAAGGGCACGCTATCTGCCGTTATGTGTAAAAAGTGTACGCTGTCTGCCGTAATGTGTAACAAGGGCACGCTGTCTGCCGTTATGTGTAACAAGGGCACGCTGTCTGCCGTTATGTGTAAAAAGTGTACGCTGTCTGCCGTAATGTGTAACAAGGGCACGCTGTCTGTCGTAATGTGTAAAAAGGGCACGCTGTTTGCCGTTATGTGTAAAAAGGGCACGCTGTCTGCCGTTATGTGTAAAAAGTGTACACTGTCTGCCGTAATGTGTAACAAGGGCACGCTGTCTACCGTTATGTGTAACAAGGGCACGCTATCTGCCGTTATGTGTAAAAAGTGTACGCTGTCTGCCGTAATGTGTAACAAGGGCACGCTGTCTGCCGTAATGTGTAACAAGGGCACGCTGTCTGCCGTTATGTGTAAAAAGTGTATGCTGTCTGCCGTAATGTTTAACAAGGGCATTCTGTCTGCCGCTATGTGTAACAGGGGCACGCTGTCTGCCGTAATGTTTAACAAGGGCACGCTGTCTGCCGCTATGTGTAACAGGGGCACGCTGTCTGCCGTAATGTGTAACAAGGGCACGCTGTCTGCCGTAATGTGTAAACAGTGTATGCTGTCTGCCGCTATGTGTAACAAGGGTACGCTGTCTGCCGTTATGTGTAAAAAGTGTATGTTGTCTGCCGCTATGTGTAACAGGGGCACGCTATCTGTCGTTATGTGTAAAAAGGGGGACGCTGTCTGCCGTTATGTGTAAAAAGTGTACGCTGTCTGCCGTAATGTGTAACAAGGGCATACTGTCTGCCGCTATGTGTAACAAGGGCTCGCTGTCTGCCGTTATGTGTAAAAAGTGTACGCTGTCTGCCGCTATGTGTAAAAAGGGCACGCTGTCTGCCGTTATGTGTAACAAGGGCACGCTGTCTGCCGTTATGTGTAAAAAGGGCACGCTGTCTGCCGTTATGTGTAAAAAGGGCACGCTGTCTGCCGTTATGTGTAACAAGGGCACGCTGTCTGCCGTTATGTGTAAAAAGTGTACGCTGTCTGCCGTTATGTGTAAAAAGGGCACGCTGTCTGCCGTTATGTGTAAAAAGGGGGACGCTGTCTGCCGTAATGTGTAAAAAGGGGACACTGTCTGCTGTAATGTGTAAAAAGGGGACGCTGTCTGCTGTAATGTGTAAAAAGGGGACGCTGTCTGCTGTAATGTGTAAAAAGAGGAATCTGTTCGCCGTAAGGTGTGAAAGGGTCTCTACCTGGTGTAGTGGTGCTACTGTGCGGCATAATTTGAATAATGGAGACTACTGTGCACCGTTTTATGAATTGGTATTATTTTGTGGCCACACCCCTTCCCCACGAAGCCACGCCACTATGTATTTTTGCGCGCGTCTACGGCGCGCACTGCCCCTGTTTTGCATTCAGGGGTGGGGCTCCGATGCCGTTTCTTGCACACAGTGCTAAAATGTCTAGTTACGGCACTGTTGCTAGGTATCCATTTCTCTGGCCCTGAGCAGGTCCCCCTCACCAGATCCTCTCCAGGGGTGAGGTGGTGGACTTGGATGGGATGGGGGGGTGGGGGTGCGCAAAGCATTTTGTTGCACCTGGGCCCACCGCTCGCTAGTTCCGCCACTGCTCTGCACACCTGTCATATTTCACTATGGCCCTCATTCCGAGTTGTTCGCTCGCAAGGCGAATGTAGCAGAGTTACACACGCTAAGCCGCCGCCTACTGGGAGTGAATCTTAGCTTCTTAAAATTGCGACCGACGTACGCGCAATATTGCGATTACAAACGAGTTAGCAGTTTCAGAGTAGCTCCAGACTTACTCTGCCTGTGCGATCATTTCAGTGCTTGTCGTTCCTGGTTGACGTCACAAACACACCCAGCGTTCGCCCAGGCACTCCCACCGTTTCCCCGGCCACTCCTGCGTTTTTTCCGGAAACGGTAGCGTTTTCAGCCACACGCCCCTGAAACGCCGTGTATCCGCCCAGTAACACCCATTTCCTGTCAATCACATTACGATCGCCGGAGCGAAGAAAAAGCCGTGAGTAAAAATACTTTCTTCATAGTAAAGTTACTTGGCGCAGTCGCAGTGCGAACATTGCGCATGCGTACTAAGCGGATTTTCACTGCGATGCGATGAAAAATACCGAGCGAACAACTCGGAATGAGGGCCTATATCCGCATAAACGCATGCATACGGTAATAAAGCCTCCCAATACTGATGGTGAACCATCTCTCTTCCATCTGCAACCGGCAATTCCTTCTCCCCCCTGTATTTCTTGGCATAAAAGGAACATTCTTAGTACAAATATCCCTGGAATGTGCACAGCAATGTCACCTATGTAGGGGCAGAGATTGTCTGCATTACCATATTGTGCTGATGTAGGTGACATCAGCGTTAAAGCACATACAAGGTTTAACTTTAACCTGCATTCTGAATACCTGTTTTAACATCAACAACTAAAAACTCACATGGCCTCTCTCAGGTGTGCCTCGCTTATGGCAGGTGTATGAGATGGGACAACAGCAAAAATTCTTCAACAAGCAAATTAATAGGATGTAACGTTTCCACACTTTCAGCCTTCACATTGAATAATTGAAACAATAATAATCATTTATTCATATAGTATGTAAGGAGATCAGGATAGGGGTGTCCTGTCCTGGGGTAGATGGGCGGGATCCGATCTGAAGATCGACAGTGCCTAGGTCGACAATGTTTAGGTCGACCACTATAGGTCGACAGTCACTAGGTCGACATGGATGGAAGGTTGACAGGGTTTCTAGGTTGACATGTGCTAGGTCGACAGGTCTAAAGGTTGACATGAGTTTTTTATTTTTTATTTTTTCATACTTAACGATCCATGTGGACTACGATTGGAACGGTAAAGTGTGCCGAGCGAAGCGGTAGCGGAGCGAAGGCACCATGCCCGAAGCATGGCGAGCGAAGCGAGCCATGCGAGGGGACGCGGTGCGCTAATTTGGGATCCCGGTCACTTTACGAAGAAAACGACAAAAAACAAACAAACTCATGTCGACCTTTAGACCTGTCGACCTAGCACATGTCGACCTAGAAACCCTGTCGACTTTCCATCCATGTCGACCTAGTGACTGTCGACCTATAGTGGTCGACCTAAACATTGTCGACCTAGGCACTGTCGATAAAACGAACCACACCCAGATGGGCACCTCCAAACACATAGCAGCTAGGAAAGCAACAGACCAGTCCAGGGTTTTTGTGCAATCTAGCCGTGGCTAGTTTTATTGTGCAGTGTAAAATAAAGCATAAAAAATAAATCATAGCCTGTCTGGACACTAATACCCCTTTTAGACCGCCAGCTTCTAACATGGGTTATTGCACATGAGCAAGCATAACCTTTGTTGCTGTGCGGTCTAAAAGGGCCCAGTTAGAATAAGCTCTCTACCCGGTATTCCAACTCGGGTAGAAAGCACGGCTGCACCCGTATTTCAGTACTCACCTCTCTGGAGTCCAGTGTCAGGCGCTGCAGCTGCTGTCGCACAAAAAATCCCTTCCAAAATGGCCGCAGTGCATGCGCAGTTTGAATTTTGCCTTCCGGAACATGGTGGGTGCCATGTTTCCAGAGACCTGTGCATGTGCAGTAGGCTCCGGCACAGTGTCGGAGCCTACAGCACCGTGGGGGTCCCACCTGGAGTCTGTACACGGGCCTCCTTGTTCGCTTAAGATGCCCCTGACTTACAGCCAGTAAATCACGGTGTCTCACAACAAGTTGTTGCATGTTTACCCAGGTAGTAAGACCCTGAGCCAAGCTTGACACAGCTAATATCAGCCTCTTACAGGTGCAGGCCCTAATTAGCCTGCTATCAGGCTGAAGGCCTAAAGACCCAAAATGGGCCTTGTGGATTATCATGTTGCATAACAATATGCAATTATAAGTGGGTGCTATTATTACGTAACATGAGGGACTGCCAGAACAGTAACACCTGATGCAGCCTGGCAGCCAGGGGTGCTTTAAGAGAGGAGGAGGCCCGTGTCCAGCCTCCTCCATACAGGCCTCCTCCTCTCTGCCGGGAGAGCTGTAGAGTCTGAGCACTAAAGTGATCAGACTGTATTGCGCATGCGCAGATCTTCAGGAAAACAGCGCTGCGGCCATTTCCCCACTGATTTCTCTACTGTGCACATGCAGAACTCCAAGAAAATGCCAGCTGCACCATTTTCACAGGGTTTTTAACAGCACCGGTGACGACGGTGCAGGACTCCGAAGGGGTGAGTATTAAACAAATAATAATTAATAATAATAATTTTATTTATATAGCGCTCTTTCTCCAACAGGACTCAAGGCGCTTTACAGATATCAAAAACAATGCACATGATATAGAGGATTTGAGTAATACAACAATAGATAAGCCACACAGACATAAAAGAAAACCTTAAGCACACAGAAAGCATAATGCAGGATTGGTGTAGGCATTTTGGGTAATAACTTCCAAGGGTTGTGTATTCCACCCTCACAAGGTACCAGGTGCGGCAGCCATCTTGGGCGCTCAGCGTAGGATTACCCAGAGTGGAATAGTCTACCCCTAGAAGAGATGACACAAAATGGGGGTGATTTCAGAGTCCTACAGTTCAGAGTAGGGTTCCATCAAAACCATCAGGCCTATGTATTTTTTATCCCATCCACAAGTGTACCATATGGGGCAGCCATGTTGGGCACACTTTGAAGGTTACACTGTGGGAGGTGAGCCATACAAGGGCCAAGTTCATGTATGGGAAAACTGATGCTTATGTAGTAGTATGATGTACCCTGCATGTAGGGCGCAATGGCAAGGTGTGCAATCTGTGGAGGTAACATTACAGGAAAAACACATGGTGGGGTGGAAGCGAGCAATGGAAAAAAAAACACATAATAGCAGGTAACTAGTGGCAGAAGTAGGATTGGGCTAACATTTTGATCAGATCTTAGTACGGGTGGGTAGGAGAATGTGGGGGGCATACTCAGAAGCAATGGGGATGTCCCTGCTGAGCCTGGTCCTGGTGCTCTTCCCCCACAGTTCCCGGTTCATCTTCATGGTTAGGCCCAGGGGCAGACTTGGGTGTTCATTCCGAGTTGTTCGCTCGCAAGCTGCTTTTAGCAGCTTTGCACACGCTAAGCCGCCGCCTACTGGGAGTGAATCTTAGCTTATCAAAATTGCGAACGAAAGATTTGCAATATTGCGAAAAGACTTCTCTGTGCAGTTTCTGAGTAGCTCGAGACTGAAGGGCCCTACACACTAGCCGATCCGCCGCCGAGCTGCCCGACGGCGGATACTGCCGACGAGCGACCTGGCGGCGGGGGGGCAGTGACGGGGGAGTGAAGTTTCTTCACTCCCCCCGTCACCCGGCTGCATTGAAGTGCAGGCAAATATGGACGAGATCGTCCATATTGGCCTGCATGTACAGCCGACGGGGGACCAGCGATGAACGAGCACGGGGACGCGCATCGTTCATCGCTGGAGCCTCCACACTTAAAGATATGAACGAGTTCTCGTTCATTTATGAACAAGATCGTTCATATCTTTCAAAAAATCGGCCAGTGTGTAGGGCCTATAAATCTTCCAGTGCGATCAGTTCAGTGCTTGTCGTTCCTGGTTTGACGTCACAAACACACCCAGCGTTCGCCCAGACATTCCTCCGTTTCTCCAGCCACTCCCGCGTTTTCCCCAGAAACGGTAGCGTTTTTTCAAACACTCCCATAAAACGGCCAGTTTCCGCCCAGAAACACCCACTTCCTGTCTGACAATGCTAAATTCCCTTGTCGTATAAACAACCCTTTATGAAGCTAAGAACACTGTACGCTGTTTACTTAAGAAGTACCGTAATGGTACGCTAGTTGCGTAACGATCGCTCAGCCGTAGGCGAGACGCTCAAGCGTCACGTTCGCTCACGGCCCAGCGATCACAGGACACGTTATTGGCTATGACTAGAGTAATGATTCGCTATGGCGTAGCGGACGCTCGAGACCACGAGGAGATCACCAGCGGCGCAGACGCTCACAACGCTATACCTTAATGTTTAAACCTTATACCAAAGAAATACAAAGAATACCTTAATGTGAGTACAGGGTGTAAGTGCAACCTTGTGTAACCTGACTAACTACAAAGCTGCTTGAGCGTCACCGACGCTCAAGTGAACACTTAACACTATAGAAAACACACAGATACTGGTTTAGGTTCCAAAGCCTATTAACTGTATTATATCTAATATATTTGTAAAAGGGGATAACAGTACAAATGATACACTACAATATAACAGAGACTTCCTAACCACAGAACTAAAATACAAAAAGACAATACTACTCTGACCTAAATGAAATACAATACAATACTATAATACTATGGGAGATATAAGAGAAAAGAGGAGAGAGAGGGAGAGAGAGAGAGAGAGAGAGATAGAGAGAAATTGGCTCACAGAAAGACAATGATAACGGAGAGAAACTTACGCACAAAGGGTATGATCGCCTGCGCCTCGATATCCAGCTCCCGGCTGTCAGCAGATAACCGTTGATGAGAGAGTGAGAGCTGGATGTGGTCGGCCTGCCTATTTATGCCCCACACACAATGCAATCTCCTGGTCCTACAATCCCATTGTCCATTGGCCGAAGGAATTCGGCCCTGCATCATAACAAAAGGTCATAGGGTGATTCATACAGGTGGGCTGTGACGATTTCCAACAGCTCAGGTGGGTGGGAAACTGGGTTTCCCGCCGCATACCTGAGTATGTGTAAATAATAGAAATGGACATAAACTTCTTATGTCCATAACTATTCGCACGAGCGATTAATACGCTCCAAACCAACACCGGAATATTGCTAATTAAATACTCTTCCGATGGGTACCAAACACTGCTGTATGATTCCCGTTAGACCCTTCGTACGATATAAAGAGGGATTCCTCAGCTCTGGGACATTGTATTTTAACCAAACTTTCAGAATCTATCAAAGGGACCATGATCTATAAACTACATTAATTGTGAACATTTGTAACGAATGAGTCGCACGCTACGACTACATAAACTCTACCGTAAATACGCATACCGCGCCTGCGAGTGCACGCTATTGCGGGTATGCGCCTCCACGGGAGAGCGTACGCACGCGCAGCGCGGACCAGTGTGCGGTGCAAATATGGCAACGTGCATTGGGACATTTTTCTGACTTTGACAGTCCACCCTTTGGCAGTCAATAATAACTGCCACAAAACATTTAAGGAGAAAAATGTAAGTCAGGGGTTAATTGATTTCCATGGTTGGGTAGGGGAGGAGAGAGGAGAAGGTGTGAAGAGGGTATGACCTAGTGAGATAGCAGAAGCATGTGTGTATGAATCCATGTTTGGGGGGTCATGTATCATCGTGCCGTACGTGTTGTAAATCAAGCTTCGAGGTATTGCGAAGTATACATTTGAATTCCTTCTTATCCTGTGGTACAGGTCTGTGGATGGGCTGTCAAACTCTACCGAGCTCATTTCGGCTGTGGTTGTAACAAAATGGGGATGCACATTTTAGTTGATGATACATGAATGGGGGAGGTATGTGGTTGCTAATATCTGTGCCTGTATTCCCTATCGTCTATGTGTGTCATTACCTGAGGGTTGTAGAGATGAAGATAAAGAACACTTATGGAAAATGCAATGATATTCTATGTCAGGGAAATGTACATCTGTCGTCGAAGTTGTGTTCGGTATCTGTTGAGAGTCGTCTTCTTTGCGCTGTATTGCTCCTTGGGCATGAGCAAATAGCTTTGTCTGAGCCATCAGATTTACAAAAAAATGTTGGGCTAGCGTGAGTTTAAAAATACTAGGGAAACTGGGGATCCATGGCAAAGTTCATCAAGTGTCCATATTTAAAGTTGTCAAATCTTCTTCTTTGGTCAATCCGTTGTCTGTATACATCTCGTCTCGTCAGCTTCCTCGTCCAAAGGGGGTCTTTGTATCTTGGAGAAAAGCAGAAAAACAGGTGAAAGAAACGGACCGTATAATCGCATTTTCATCACATCCTGGTTTCTATCATTGGGTCATAAATCAAATCCAAGTTAATTACGGTTTCCTCACTCCTCAAGCTCATCACTTTTGTACTTTGTTTGCACCTCATTAAAGCCTGCCCGCATCTAAATATCAATCCAATCGATATAACGACACCCAAGATACATAGTAGAAACTTTCCAACATCCATTATGACTCCTTGAGCCCAGTCTCCTAAACCGGAGAACCAATTTCGCGGGTTCAACCATGACACCCAACCAGTCAGCTCATTACCTACAGCAGCAAGGGTGAGATTGTGTTTTCGACGAAATTCCCACTTCAATTGGAGAATATCATCCATCTTTTGGTCTATGACCTCTACCGGATCCTCGGTGCTATTTGTGATGTACGTGCAACACTTTATGCCGTACTGTGTTGCCAATGTAACACAATATCCGCCTGTTACTGCTGTAAGGTAATTAAGAACCATCCTATGCTGAACTAGTTCTGTTTTGTAAGCTTGAAGTTCTCTTCCAGTGTATCTAAACGTGTCATCATACATTTCAGTGATATTATCTAACAAATTGGCGAGTGCGGAAATGTATCTATAATTCATCACTCCTCGAGCGGTACGAGTGAAATCTAACGCTACCAGAACCTGAATCCCGGTGGATTCATGGATAAGATCAGAGGCCGGATGCTCTAACCTTTCTGACAGTTGTCTTTTAACTCGGTGCTCGTAATGAGTGTGAGTATAAGGAGCTTGGGCACCACGGTGTATGTCCTTCATTTTGTCATGTGTAACAGTCATCACTTCAGGCAATACTTTTCCAATATAACACAATCCTTCAGAGTTTGGGGCAAGCCACTTGTACGCCTTTCTCCCGCATATGAAATATGCATCATCGGGGAGAACATATGGGACGGAGAAGGACATGACCATGTTACAAACCTTCCAGGTGAAATCTCCTGACCCTAATTCTTCCATCTGCCTAATGCACGTATCGGTTTGTACGATATGTGCACAGTATCCTGGTGATACCTCTCCAACTCTAGTAATCCTATTTCCTAAGGTATATCGATACCGGAAAGATTTTCCTCTACTGGCTATGTGGCGTACGAGCTCTGTATCTGTAGGCATTCTATCTGCTCTGTGTGAAAAGGTCATGGTAAGGTTGCTCCATGACACTTCCCAATTTCCCGGTTTTCTGGGATTGGAGATGTTAAAACATAAGAGGGACCTATCCACATGGTATTGGTGGAGCTTCAAACTAGGAGGGCTGGAGATGTTAAACCTCCGGTCCACCGGTCTCCCACCACTTAGCTCAAGTACCTCCCCTAACGTTAAAGGAAATGGTACTAGCCCTGATTTACTGTGACCCTGAGGTACTTGAGAGCATACCCAACAATCGGTCTTGTTTAACACATTACCCACTAGAGAGTGATAGTCACTCAATGGATGCCGGTCCATATGGATATTAAAACTAGATTGGCATTTCTTTATGCATCCATCTTCAACCAGATTATCACAGAGCCTACAGATACAATTTTCTTCAGCTAACAATCCATCACAATTTCTTCTATCGGATCGTTTTCTGATACTCGCCTTTGCTTGTTGGTTTGGTTGATCTTGGAAAACTACGCCTCCATCATCATAATCGGAACCCATTCCAGAACCTCTTTCGACCTCTATGGTACTCTCGCCGGAACAGACTGCTCTGGTCAACATCATGGTTAACATCAAAATCCGGATCACAGTCTCTTGGGGCAAGTCCATCTTTGAGGAGGAAATAGAGAAGAATGAGAAGGGGGAAAAAGAAATTTTAAGGGAGAGGGGCTGGGAAGTGGAGAAAAACAATAAAAGGGAGAAGGGAGTCGACAACTGCTTTCGGTCTTCAAGGCTCAGGTGCCGCCTCAGTCCTCCTGGAACAGACACTCCAGTGATACAACCTCTACCGTCTGTTCCTTATCACGGGACTTCTCTGGATCGGCAACCTTTTTGCAGTGGGATGAATGGACCCAAGTCTCTCTCTCAGCAACCTTCAATGCTGTGGTGCTAGTCAATAAGACCTGGTATGGTCCTTCCCATCTATCAATAAGACAACCTGAGCGTAGAAAATTTCGTATCATTACATAATCCCCAGGTTCAATGTCATGACAATTACTATCTGGTAAATCAGGAATCATCAACTTCAGATTATCATTTTGATTCCTCAACTGCTTACTCATGTTAATCAAGTACTTTACAGTTACTTCATTGTTACATTTCAAATCATCCTGAGGGTTAATCATGACATGCGGTTGTCGACCAAACAAGATTTCAAAAGGAGACAGATTAAGAGGGGACCTGGGAGTGGTTCTGATGCTATACAAAACAATGGGTAAAGCTTCTGGCCACGTCAATCCTGTCTCTGCCATTACTTTACTCAATTTATTTTTAATAGTGCTGTTCACTCTTTCGACCTTCGCACTCGCCTGTGGACGGTACGGAGTGTGCAGCTTACTATCAATTCCCATCAACTTACACATTCCTTGAAAGACATCACCTGTAAAATGGGTACCCCTATCACTTTCAATGATTCTAGGGATACCATATCTACATACAAATTCCTGCACAATTTTCTTAGCTGTAAACATAGCGGTATTTGTAGCTGCTGGAAAAGCCTCGACCCAATTCGAGAAAACATCTATACAAACAAGTACATATTTCAAATTTCGACATGGGGGTAATTGAATGAAGTCAATTTGTATTACCTGGAAAGGGCCGCCGGCAGGTGGGATATGGGATGGTTCTGTAGGTATTGCTTTTCCAACATTCTTTCTCAGACAGGTAAGGCATGACATTGCTCTTTTACCCGCATGAGAGGAGAATCCTGGGGCGCACCAGTATGCTCTTACCAATTTGCACATCCCCTCCTTGCCTAGATGAGTCAGCCCGTGAGCTGCTTCAGCCAGACATGGAAGGTATGCCCTGGGGGCCACCGGTTTACCATGTCCATCCGTCCAGAGCCCTGAGGACTCCTGGCCATATCCCTTTGCCTTCCAGACTGCTCTTTCCTGTGTGGAACACAACTTCTGCATCTCACACAACTTCTGTGTGTTGATGGTATTAAATACCATCAACTGTGTGGTGTCTGTCCGTGTGGGGGTAGCAGCTGCAAGCTTTGCGGCTTCGTCTGCTCGGCTGTTACCAAGGGATACTGGGTCTTGGCTATATGTATGTGCTTTACATTTGATAACAGCCACTCTGTCGGGTTCCTGTATCGCTGTTAGAAGCCTTTTTATATGAGCTGCATGCGCTATCGGTGTACCAGCCGCCGTCATGAAATTTCTGAGCCGCCATAGCGCTCCGAAATCATGGACTACCCCGAACGCGTATCTAGAATCGGTGTAGATATTGGCTGACTTACCCTTAGCCAATTCACATGCTCTGGTTAGGGCGACCAGTTCAGCAACCTGGGCTGAGTGAGGTGGGCCTAGCGGTTCCGCTTCTATGGTGTCTTGGTCATCTACGACTGCGTATCCAGTACACAAGTCTCCCGAGTCTGACTGTCTGTGACAACTACCGTCCGTGTAGAACGTGAGTTCTGCATCTTCCAGTGGATTGTCACTGATGTCAGGCCTTGCGGTAAAATTTTGGGTCAAATATTCCATACAATCATGTGTATCTTCCTTTGCATTAAATCCTCCTTCCCCATCACTCTCACCTTCCACCCTTTGTGTCTGACCAGGCACACCTGGGAGAAATGTTGCAGGATTTAATGCGCTGCATCTCCTTATGGTGATGTTTACTGGGGCCATTAATGCCAATTCCCATCTCGTAAACCTTGCTGATGAGACGTGTCTGGTTTGGGCAGAATTCAATAAGGCAGATACCGCATGCGGTGTATGGATTGTGAGGTTGTGGCCTAGCACGACATCTTCGCTTTTCGTCACTAGCAATGCTATCGCCGCAACGCTACGCAAGCATGTGGGGAGGGATCGCGCTACCGTGTCTAGCTGGGCGCTGTAGTATGCGACTGGCCTGCTGGCGTCACCGTGTTTTTGTGTTAGTACACCTGCTGCGCACCCAGCACTTTCTGTTCCGTATAGTTCAAAGGGTTTCCCATAGTCTGGCATACCTAGTGCTGGTGCCTGCGTTAGGCACTGTTTGAGTCTCTCAAATGCTGTTTCAGATTCGTCTGTATGCGAAATCCGATCAGGTTTGTTTGAAGAGACCATTTCCTGCAAAGGTAGCGCCAATATGGAAAACCCTGGGATCCAATTACGGCAATACCCACACATTCCTAAAAACGTCCTGATCTGTTGCTGGGTTTGTGGCAGTGTCATGTCTCTAATGGCTTGGATTCTATCAGCGGTCAGGTGTCTCAGTCCTTGTGTTAGACAGTGTCCCAAATATTTTACCTTAGTTTGGCATAATTGTAACTTGTCTTTGGAAACCCTGTGACCTGTGTCTGAAAGATGAAACAGGAGCTGTTTCGTATCCTTCAGAGATGCTTCCAGTGAATCTGAACACAGTAATAAATCGTCCACATACTGTATCAATACTGATCCACTGTCTGGTTGGAAAGACTGTAAACAATCATGCAAAGCCTGAGAAAATATACTTGGACTGTCTATGAAACCTTGGGGTAACCGAGTCCACGTGTATTGGACTCCTCTGTATGTGAATGCAAACAAATATTGGCTGTCAGGGTGCAGAGGTACCGAAAAGAATGCGGAGCAGAGGTCAATAACAGTGAAAAATTTGGCAGTGGGAGGAATTTGCATTAGGATGACAGCTGGATTAGGCACTACGGGGAACTGACTCTCAACTATTTTGTTAATCCCCCTTAGATCCTGCACTAGCCTGTAACCCCTCCCCCCACTCTTTTTAACAGGGAAGATGGGACTATTTGCTGTGCTGGACGTTCTTACTAGAATGCCCTGTTGTAGCAAGCGCTCTATTACTGGGAAAACTCCTAACTCCACCTCTGGCTTCAGAGGATACTGTGGGATTTTTGGAGCTATCCTACCATCTTTTACTTGTACAACTACTGGAGCTACGTTTGCCATTAATCCAGTGTCCTGTCCATCTTTTGTCCAAAGTGACTCTGGTATCTGAGATGTCATCTCTTCTACTTGGGATGGATTCCTATTTGTCATAATGGAATGTGACATTAATTTTGATGGGGAGTCTAGCATGTCTCGTACTTCCTGAGCGTGATTCTCAGGAATGTCCAAGAATACACCTTCAGGAGTACAATAAATGACGCAACCCATTTTACATAGTAAGTCTCTTCCCAGGAGATTAGTTGGTGCAGATGCAGCCAGCAAAAAGGAATGCTTGGTATGCAAAGGCCCTATTGTAATCTCGGCTGGTTTGCTAACAGGGTAGTGCTGGACTACTCCTGTTACTCCCATGGCTGGAATTGTCCTACCAGTGGTTCTCATGCCCACTGTCGAATTTATCACTGACTTGGCCGCCCCTGTGTCTACAAGAAAGTTTAAAGTTTTACCAGCCACATTGATTGCAATCTCTGGTTCGCTTCCAAGACTGGCAATCAACTTAACTGGCTGTAGATTACAGGTATGGCCATACCCCTATTGGGTATGCTGACCTCCCTGAATCCCATTGGCAGCAACTACTTGTGGGGGAGTTAGCTGGGAACTACCAGAGGCATGCCAATCTCTGTTCGGGGGATATCTTTTTGTTTCCCCTGTATGTGGCTCAAAACTCCGCCTCTGTGGACCCTGCTCCCAATGTCGTGTGTTGTGTTGTTGTCTAGGGGGTTGAAAAGATCTTTGTACATTCTTTGTTCTACATTCTCGTGCATAGTGTCCCGGTCTGTTACAAGAAAAACATGTTATTACACTTGCCTTACCCACAGGATTCGGTGGTACATACGCAGGCTGCCTTGTGGTTAGCGCCTGTATACTTACGGACATCAACTTATCACTTTGCGACTCTCTGTGCCTAGTGATGTTTCTGTCGTGATCAATAGCAGCCTCTCTCAATGTGGACACTGACAGACCTCACCAACATGGCTGCGTGGTCTGTACCCTAGCTTTTAATGTTTCTTTCAAACCATCCATCAGTACAGATACTGCTACTTCTCGATGGTTTGGGTTGGTCTTAATGTCTTCTATACCAGTGTACTTTGCCATTTCTAATAGTGCCCGGTGAAAATATTCTGTTGCCGTTTCGGACTCCTTTTGTTTAATGGAAAATATTTTATTCCATTTAACAACGGCTGGGAAATACTCCTTTAGCTGTAAATTTATCCTTTTTACATTATCCTTGTTGTACACGTCTGTAAGCGGTACATCTTTATCCAATGCACAATCAGCTAAAAACTGAGTTGCATCAACATTGGAAGGTAAACAAGCTCTTAGCAGTATCTGCCAATCCTTGTTGTTGGGTTCTACAGTGTTACCTAAATCCCTGATGTATTTTTGGCTAGCAACTAAATCCTTCCTGGGGTCAGGAAATTCGGACACTATTGTTCTTAATTCCATTCGGGAAAATGGAGTGTACATGGCAATGTTCCTTATG
The DNA here is from genome assembly GCF_028390025.1 of Pseudophryne corroboree. Classification (NCBI taxonomy): domain Eukaryota; kingdom Metazoa; phylum Chordata; class Amphibia; order Anura; family Myobatrachidae; genus Pseudophryne; species Pseudophryne corroboree. The sequence goes on from NC_086451.1 coordinate 28,588,424, forward strand.
GGAGTGGCTCCAGACACATCTGTTTTTCCATTGGGAACTGCTATTACCCTTACAGGAGCAATTCTAACAGCCTCTTCCTGTGTAGATTCTACTGCTTGTTGTGGTACAATTGTTTCAGTGTAGTGCATGGTGCCGTACTTACCCGTTGACACGACCTCACCTATCCCTCCGCTAGGGGCTTTCACTAATCTCGTGGGTGTCGCTGTGCCTACTGTGGTTTCTGCTATGGTGGCTGCAAGAGAGAGAGCTGAAATTGTTGCTGAATCGTCTTCTTGATCACACTCCTGAGGAAGGTTCAAAACAGGGTACATCTTGCACGGGTTAATACTTGCATGAGTTATTTGGTTAACATCATTAACATTTACAGTGTTACTAAGAGTTTGTGTTTTACAACCCAGTGCGTTTCTCTCCGCAATCAACTTCTCTCCTGCAATGTATGGTGGAGGAGGAGCTGTGGCAATCAACTTCCTGACTGCCCCAGATCCCGCCGCCAGAGCCAACCCTCTCTGTATCTCACCTTCCTGGTGCCATAACTGTAAACAATCATGATGTTGAATTCGTCTCTTTGTTGATTTTACGAGACATATCCTCCTCCTTAAATTTTGTAACACTTCTGGACTGAAGCTACCTATTCTTGGGAATTTGTCCCTGTCTTGTACAGTCATTCTCTCCCATTCATCACATAAAACCTCTGTGTGACTACCGTATTTTTCACACATTACATATCGTGCCGACCCAACTGGTCGGTTCTCTGAATCAACCCGAACCGAGGTTGATCGCCCCCTACCTGAACAAATGGCCCCCATAATCTGCAGGCGTTGCTTATTCCTCCTTGGATCTTTATCTCAAGGTTTTCAGCGAACCCTTACAAACAAACCAAGATGTCCTTGGGCAGGCCGGCGGTGGTGGTTTATCAAGTACCCCACTTACTTCTCGCCCACGTTGGCCTGTGCTGCAATCACTGTAACCAGAGCTGCTGTACCCAACCCAGGGCCCCTGTGAACCTTTATTTACTGGGGCGCGTTCCCCAGCAAGTATCGGTTGTTGGATAGTTCCTGAGTGACCAGCGAACTTCCCTTCCAAAAATAAAAAATTACACAAATCACGTCAGAATGTACAAATAGCGTTTGTGACCACTTTACTCTAATGGTATTAGGTCAGATTACTAACTACTGCACACAATAACGTGCGGTCCAATCGTTCAGTACACGAGCACTACTTGTCATGTACTGAAAGATCAATGGAATCGATGTTTCCGGCCGCGATTCCTTCAGCAAGAGCTTGTATGGCCTATATGGGTTCTGCACCAACACCCCAGGCGTTGTGCCACTGGACTTTTATAGCGGACCTCTTTGTCTATTTTACCTGTTACCTTATGACCTCCTGGTCTGTTACCTTATGACCTCCTGGTCTGTTACCTTATGACCTCCTGGTCTGTTACCTTATGACCTCCTGGTCTTGTTACCTTATGACCTCCTGGTCTTGTTACCTTATGGTCCGCTATACTCTAATGCTCAAATATTATTTAACCAGGGATGCCTCCCTAGCCACCGTATATGTCACTTACACGTATGTCCCTTGACGAGTACCCGGCTTTCCTTTTGGTTCCACCTTAAAGTTGTATAAACTTATGTATACAAAACCACACTCACTCAACACATGTACACTTTTGTTTCTATATCTATTTCTGCGCAGAAATTGTCTTTAGGCCAAAAGTGTTACCAATTAGGAGCAGGATCTGTTAAACTAAATTTCAGATTTTTTTTTCAAAAATAGATTTGCGTTATTTACCGCTTCGCGTTATCTACCGCTGTGCGTTACTTATCGCCTTGCGCTAATTATCGCTTTGCGCTAATTCAACTTTTTCGTGACTTGAGCTACGTGAGCGTAACCGGACGCTACGTTGCGTAATGTACGCTGCGTGCGTCTGCCTTTTGGATTGCGTACGCTAGTCTTTGTTAGCGACACGTGTACGCAATATAAAGATCCACCGTAACACAATTTCTATTTTTATCAATGTAAATGATCCCTGATCATCTACCGCAATCCACACTGACTGCCTTGTATCTCAGACAAACCGTGTGTTTGTTCTATACTTTAACTATCACCTCTACTATGAAATAACAGCAAATCTCTTTTTAGCACTTTCTATCAACTATAAAATTTGGCAAACAGGAATAGTGATATACGAAAATGAAACAGAAAATGCAGATATATGTATGCGTGCGTGTATACGCAAGACAGAAGAGAAATAAAACAGTTTTAAAAGACACAAGCGTTTTGTTCTTACTTCCGGTTCCCGGATTCCTTCAGCACTCTTTATCTAAGCGAAGCAGACGCTTATCCCGTCAGCACTGTGAGACAACCTCCCACCCTTTGCTGGAGGGATAATGTCTGCTGATCTACCTAGTGCAGATATGAGAAGGATAGGACGAGTCCCCAATTGACAATGCTAAATTCCCTTGTCGTATAAACAACCCTTTATGAAGCTAAGAACACTGTACGCTGTTTACTTAAGAAGTACCGTAATGGTACGCTAGTTGCGTAACGATCGCTCAGCCGTAGGCGAGACGCTCAAGCGTCACGTTCGCTCACGGCCCAGCGATCACAGGACACGTTATTGGCTATGACTAGAGTAATGATTCGCTATGGCGTAGCGGACGCTCGAGACCACGAGGAGATCACCAGCGGCGCAGACGCTCACAACGCTATACCTTAATGTTTAAACCTTATACCAAAGAAATACAAAGAATACCTTAATGTGAGTACAGGGTGTAAGTGCAACCTTGTGTAACCTGACTAACTACAAAGCTGCTTGAGCGTCACCGACGCTCAAGTGAACACTTAACACTATAGAAAACACACAGATACTGGTTTAGGTTCCAAAGCCTATTAACTGTATTATATCTAATATATTTGTAAAAGGGGATAACAGTACAAATGATACACTACAATATAACAGAGACTTCCTAACCACAGAACTAAAATACAAAAAGACAATACTACTCTGACCTAAATGAAATACAATACAATACTATAATACTATGGGAGATATAAGAGAAAAGAGGAGAGAGAGGGAGAGAGAGAGAGAGAGAGAGATAGAGAGAAATTGGCTCACAGAAAGACAATGATAACGGAGAGAAACTTACGCACAAAGGGTATGATCGCCTGCGCCTCGATATCCAGCTCCCGGCTGTCAGCAGATAACCGTTGATGAGAGAGTGAGAGCTGGATGTGGTCGGCCTGCCTATTTATGCCCCACACACAATGCAATCTCCTGGTCCTACAATCCCATTGTCCATTGGCCGAAGGAATTCGGCCCTGCATCATAACAAAAGGTCATAGGGTGATTCATACAGGTGGGCTGTGACGATTTCCAACAGCTCAGGTGGGTGGGAAACTGGGTTTCCCGCCGCATACCTGAGTATGTGTAAATAATAGAAATGGACATAAACTTCTTATGTCCATAACTATTCGCACGAGCGATTAATACGCTCCAAACCAACACCGGAATATTGCTAATTAAATACTCTTCCGATGGGTACCAAACACTGCTGTATGATTCCCGTTAGACCCTTCGTACGATATAAAGAGGGATTCCTCAGCTCTGGGACATTGTATTTTAACCAAACTTTCAGAATCTATCAAAGGGACCATGATCTATAAACTACATTAATTGTGAACATTTGTAACGAATGAGTCGCACGCTACGACTACATAAACTCTACCGTAAATACGCATACCGCGCCTGCGAGTGCACGCTATTGCGGGTATGCGCCTCCACGGGAGAGCGTACGCACGCGCAGCGCGGACCAGTGTGCGGTGCAAATATGGCAACGTGCATTGGGACATTTTTCTGACTTTGACATGTCAATCACACTCCGATCTCCAGAACGAAGAAAAAACCTTGTAATGCCGTGAGTAAAATACCAATCTTCATAGCAAATTTACTTGACGCAGTCGCAGTGCGAACATTGCGCATGCGCAAATAGCAGAAAATTGCTGCGATGCGAAGAAAATTACCGAGCGAACAACTCGGAATGACCACCATGATGTTCTCAGCCAGAGAGGTGGTAAGCCTGGTCTTGGTGTTCTCATGTTTGAGGCGAGGAGAGGCCACATAAAGTTCCAGAGTTTTGCGGTTGTAATGCAGTCCTTCTGTTACCTTGTTAGTTTGTTTGCCTTCTGTTTTCCTTCGGTTTAACACAGGTATAACACTGCTGTTGTTTTTAGCTGCCACTTGATAACTAGCCACTTCATAAAATAGGCACTGCAGCGTCCTAATAGGCCTGGCGTCCTATGCTATACTGAATAAGTAAGGGTGTGTACACATGGTGAGATTCGGGCTATGCCCGATTCTCACTCAGCGACAGGGGCCTGGGTCGGCACATAGTCAGTATCGCAAGCACATAATGAGTGTGCTTGCGATACTGGCTATGTGCGATTTTGGCTAAGTGTCAATTTTGACTATCTCTTCTATAGAGATAGTCAAAATTGACTTGCCTGCACAGTCTCTCTTTTCTTTCGATGCCGACCTCGCGGGACCGCACATCGGCATCGAATCGGCATCGCAAGGTGACTGTCACCTTGCGATCTGCACTAACTTTTCTTCCGATTTTGACTATATAGTCAGAATCGGAAGAAAAAAATCTCACCATGTGTACACACCATAAGTCTACAAACACGTCCTTTCTGATTACAACCCCCTCCCCCACACAGCAACCCTCCACCAGAAGGTGTTAATCAACTACCAAATGTGAGATTTGTAAAACCCAGTCAATCACTATAAATTTTTGCACACTACAGATATTAATCCACTTATAACAATTTTCTAAACATGCAATGTAATGTGCAATGGTCTGCAATAATTACCAAATAGATCTTTACTAAGAGAGTAGCAATGGTCTGCAATAATTACCAAATAGATCCTTACTAAGAGAGTAGCAATGGTCTGCAATAATTACCAAATAGATCTTTACTAAGAGAGTAGCAATGGTCTGCAATAATTACCAAATAGATCCTTACTAAGAGAGTAGCAATGGTCTGCAATAATTACCAAATAGATCCTTACTAAGAGAGTAGCAATGGTCTGCAATAATTACCAAATAGATCTTTATGGGTGCAGTGTGTGTGGCACGCACTGCACACACTGCATCCATTGTAGATACGCCAGTGCTGACAGCTTAATTGTATCTTTGCAATTTTATGTAAACTGAGATCTCTGTATTTCTATTATCTTGTAGTATTCAAATATCATTGCTGATTCATTACAGTGTGCAAAGGGAATATTTGTTCTTTTTTTTCTTGTCTAGAAAAATCGTTCCCTTTCATGCACCTGTGAAGGCCCAGTAAATTCATTGAGCAGCTTCTGTAATTTTACAGGCTGTGTTTGAAAAATGACAGGAGCTGACTGGTTGGTACTTTATCTCTCTCCAGAGTTTGATCCATCTACCCCTTAGATCATAATTGCATTATGAGAGTGAAGTGCGTGTTGCACTGTTATTGCGGTTCTGCACAGCAGAGCTGGTATCCGGACTCCAAGTCGACAACAAAAAGGTCGACACACCTTAGGTCGACGCCAATTGGTCGACACACCTTAGGTCGACATGGACAAAAGGTCGACATGGACAAAGGGTCGACAGGAACAAGGTCGACATGGAAAAAGGTCGACATGAGTTTTTCACAATTTTTTTCTTTTTTGGAACCTTTTCATACTTAACAATCCACGTGGACTACGATTGGAACGGTAATCTGTGCCGAGCGAAGCGAAGGCACCATGCCCGAAGCATGGTGAGTGAAGCGAGCCATGCGCGGGGACGCGGTGCACTAATTGGGGTTCCCGGTCAGTCTACGAAGAAAACGACACAAAAAAACATAAAAAACTCATGTCGACCTTGTTCCTGTCGACCTTTTGTCCATGTCGACCTTTTGTTTTTTATGAGCGATCGTGCACCCAGGCCTAACGGAAACAGATTCAGACGTATAATAATGGACATAACCCAAGATTTTTAGCACATATTGAGCAAACACCCTCAAAATAACACAGCTGATGTGCAGAAGATGTTAAATGGACGGAGAATTCTGGCATATATTATATGAACAGTTTTTTGCTCTGTGTATTGCATGGTCATCACAATAAAGTGTTTATTCTAATTATACTTTTCCCCACCATAATCTGTAATTTCCTTTATTCTCCTCAGAGAATGGGCCCAGGCAGCTGGTTTCCATGGCAACTGGGAGCTGGAAACTAGTATAGGCCTCAGTCCAACGAGAGAGAAAAATTATAGCTCAGGGAACTATCCATTCGTATAGAACGCACTGTCTAGGTCTAGGAATCTAACACAGTCGGGATGGTTTGATATGTACAGGCCTAAATGTGTACAAACGTCGTATAGGCCTCGGCCTAGAATTAAACAATCTCAGGCCAGGTTACTGCTGCAAAATGCGGAATGTGGGATTCAAAAATACATTGAGGAGCAGGATTTCCACCAAATGTCATGGAAGCTGTTTCTCCGGAACTTCCGTACCTCTGTGAAACTGTCTCTTTCCCCTACAAATTAAATTACTACCACATATTGACGCATATTTCAGTGAATTCACATCATTTAGCCCAGTCCCCTTCATACGGCGCCACAATTCAATGTATAATCTCCTCATTCTGCCCACTTCTCTAGGGAGTGGGTGGGATGAAGGAGTTATGGCCACTCTTCCGTGGGTGCGGGGAACTGCCAGAAAAATGGTGAGTAGGCACGTATGGCATTGTGCCAAATCAAGGCCCAATATGTATGAAACAACAACAACCATTATTAGAATGCTCGCGCTCTGGCAGGTGAGGCTGTGACTTTGCCGGTCCCCTAGGCAACACTGTCTCATGATCGCTTGTTAAACTGAGTTACTTTGAAGTATCCATAGAAGGCTGAGGAAACTGCTCTAACACGTGAAATTAGACAGACCGCAAGACAAATCTCTTTTTAAGTAGGGGGTAGTAGTGATAACCCCTTCCATCTGCAAAAAGTGGTTACCACTGCTTGATAAATAGACACCGCAGAACCTATACTGCCACCTAACAAAGAAAAGTACTGTTGCCCATAGCAACCAATAATATTCCACCTATCATTTTATAGAATGTACTCAATAAATGACAGCTAGAATCTTATTGGTTGCTATCGGCAGTACTTCCACTTTTTCTCATTCGGATGTTTGATAGATCTACCACCAAGAACAGGACAAGGGCAGCTCCAGGCCGATGTGTTTCTATCTGTACCTGCGCTTTACTATGCAGCCCTGTCACAGAATAAGATCACTTCTGGGGATAGCCAATAAAATGTATTAACAGTTTCTTTTATTTATTAACAGTTCCTTATATAGCGCAGCAAATTCCGTTGCGCTTTACAATTGGACACAATTAGAAGACAAAACTGGGTAATAAACAAATAGAGGCCCTCATTCCGAGTTGATCGGTCGCAAGGCGAATTTAGCAGAGTTACACACGCTTAGTCTACGCCTACTGGGAGTGTATCTTAGCATCTTAAAAGTGCGAACGAAGTTTACGCAATATTGCGAACAAAAAAAACTTAGCAGTTTTAGAGTAGCTCCAGACTTACTCTGCCTGTGCGATCAGTTCAGTGCTTGTCGTTCCTGGTTTGACGTCACAAACACTCCCAGCGTTCGCCCAGACACTCCCCCGTTTCTCCGGCCACTCCTGCGTTTTTTCCGGAAACGGTAGCGTTTTCAGCCACACGCCCATAAAACGCAGTGTTTCCGCCCAGTAACACCCATTTCCTGTCAATCACACTACGTTCGCCGGTGCGAACAAAAAGCCGTGAGTAAAAATCCTTTCTTCATAGCAGAATTACCTAGCGCAGTCGCAGTGCGAACATTGCGCATGCGCTCTAAGCTGATTTTCACTGCGATGCGAAAAAAAAGAACGAGCGAACGACTCGGAATGAGGGCCAGAGGTAGGAAGGCCCTGCTCGCAAGCTTACACTCTATAGGGAAATAGGCATTGATACATTTGTTGTTATTCTTTGTTCCTGACACCCACTGTTTGGTCAAGATGGCGTCCATGACAATCAGAGATGTTAGTATACCTCCCAACATGACCCTCTCCAGGAGGGACAGAATGTTCTGCTCCTGGACTTCCCTCTTAATGTATGATTGCCATCACCTGTGCTGAAACACCTTTCTTACCCATTAACCTGTTCAACACAGGTGCATACAATCATAAATTAAGAAAAAATTCCAGAAGCAGAGTATGGTGTCCCTCCTGGAGAGGGTCATGTTGGGAGGTATGTGTTACTATTGGGCTAAACTGGTTCATTCTCTTTAAAGACTATTAAAATAACACCTGACATCATCATGGCAGGTCCCACTTTACGTGGACAGTGACATCATTGGTCATAGTGACACAAAGTTGTGCCCCAAACATCGCTCTGTACAATATACCACTATGGGGGACATTTACTAAGCAGTGATAAGAGCGGAGAGGTGAGCCAGTGGAGAAATTACCCCATCAACCAATCAGCTGCTCTGTATCATTTTATAGAATGCAAATTATAGATGTTACTTCAGTGCTAATTGGTTGCCATGGGCAACTTCTCCACTGGCTCACTTCTCCGCTCTTATCACTGCTTAGTAAATGTCCCCCTAAGTATGAAATGTATTGTCTTCGTTTAATATCTTATTTTTAACTCAGCAGAAGCAGCAAACCCAACTAAGGGTACATTTACTAAAACTTCTGGTTGTTATGGGTGATGTTGCCCATAGCAACCAATCAGATGCTGTCTATCATTTTCTAAAAGGCAACAGAGAAATGATAGATAGCATCTGATTGGTTGTTATGGGCAACATCACAAATTCTCTGTTTTGGAAGCTTTAGTAAATTTACCCCAAAGTGTCTGCATAACAACTGAACATGGGGTTTTCCTTCACTGCTTAGCTTTCAGATCACTGACCACTGAGGGTTCATTCTGATGCTGGGACACATTATAAGAATGAGCCATTCCCTCATTCTGACCAAATGCATTTGCCCAGGATCCAGAGAGCTGAACTGCACTGCATCACTCCCTGTCATACTTGCCTACTCTCCCGGAAGCTGCGGGAGGCTCCCGTTATTTGGGGTAGCCCCCCCCCCCCCGCACCCCCGGAAGAGTAGGCAGGTCTCCCGCATCCTGCTTGCACCCTAGTGATGCGGGCAGGATGAAGAGATACACTGCCGTATTCACGAGTCCGTGGGATGGGGAAGGGGTTAAATTGACGTGAATCGCGTCATTTTATCCCCGCCTCCTTCCCGTGGACCCGCGAATCACGACGTTTCTCGATGTAGGGGCGAAGCTTAATGATGTCACAGCCCGATGCCGCCCCCTTAAGTCTCCTGCTGCATCTCCTCTATGGGCTTCTTCTGGAGAGGAGCTATTTAAAGTAGGTAACCCTGCTCCCTGTACACATATATATACACATATATACTGCTATAATCACCTGTACACACCTATATACTCCTATATTCACCTGTACACATCTATATACTCCTATAATCATCTGTACACATCTATATACTCCTATATTCACCTGTACACATCTATATACTCCTATATTCACCTGTACACACATATATACTCCTATATTCACCTGTACACATCTATATACTCCTATATTCACCTGTACACATCTATATACTCCTATATTCACCTGTACACATCTATATACTCCTATATTCACCTGTACATCTATATACTCCTATATTCACCTGTACACATCTATATACTCCTATATTCACCTGTACACACCTATATACTCCTATATTCACCTGTACACATCTATATACTCCTATAGTCACCTGTACACATCTATATACTCCTATATTCACCTGTACACATCTATGCTCAGCTATATACTCCTATAATAACCTGTACACATCAATTCACATATGTATACTCCTATAATCACCTGTACACATCTATGCTCATCTATATACTTTTATTATCACCTGTACACATCTATATACTCCTATAATCATCTGTACACATCTATGCTCGTCTATATACTCCTATGATCACCTGTACACATATATGCTCATCTATATACTTTTATAATCACCTGTACACAACTATATACTCCTTTAATCAACTGTACACATCTATGCTCATCTACATAATCCTATAATCACCTGTACATATCTATGCTTATCTATATACTCCTTAAATCACCTGTACACATCTATTGTCATCTATATACTCCTATAATCACCTGTACACATCTATGTTCATCTATATACTCCTATAATCACATGTACACATCTATATACTCCTATAACCATCTGTACACTTGTATGCTCATCTGTATACTCCTATAATCACCTGAATACATCTATGCTCATCTATATACCCCTATAATCACCTGTACACATCTATTCTCATCTGTATTCTCCTATAATCACCTGTACACATCTATTCTCATCTATATTCTCCTATAATCACCTGTACACATCATTGCTCATCTGTATACTCCTAAAATCACCTCTACACATCTAGGCTCATCTATATACTCCTATAATCACCTGTACACATCTATTCTCATCTGTACACATCTGTGCAAATCTGTATACTTATATAATCTCCTGTACACATCTATATACTCCTATAATCACCTGTACACATCTATGCCAATCTGTATACTCCTATAATCACCCGTACATCTATGGTCATCTATATACTCCTATAATCACATCTACATGGCTATATACGCCTATAATCAACTGTACACATCTATGCTCATCTATATACTCCTAAAATCACCTGTATACATCTATGCTCATCTATATACTCCTATAATCATCTGTACACGTCTATGCTCATCTATATACTCCTATAATCAATACAAGAAAAATGGTGTGGCCTGGGCGCCCTCTTTCCGTGGTTTATACCAACTCAATGGATTTAAAATACACAAATTTAAAACAGGTGAACATGAATCACCTTTAAATGACAGTGTTATAAATATAGCAAATATTTAAAATCAAGATAAAGATTTAATATAGTAACATGTGCAAAAAGACAATAACAATGTATCAAAACAGGGGCGTCCGGACTTCACCCTGCTCTGGCTCCCAAGCTTACCAACGATAGTCCTGGTCCCAATACGCCAGTGTCCAGTAGCCTACCCCTATAATCACCTGTACACATATATGCTAATCTATATACTCCTATAACCACCTGTACACATCTATGATCATCTATATACTCCTATAATCACCTGTACACATATATGCTCATCTGTATACTCCTATAATCACATGTACACATATATATATACTCCTATAACCACCTGTACACTTATATGCTCATCTGTATACTCCTATAATCACCTGAATACATCTATGCTCATCTATATACTCCTATAATCACCTGTACACATCTATGCTCATCTATATACTCCTATAATCACCTGTACACATCAATGCTCATCTACATACTCCTATAATCATCTGTGCACATCTATGCTCATCTATATACTCCTATAACCACCTGTACACATATATGCTCATCTGTATACTCCTATAATCACATGTACACATCTATATACTCCTATAACCAACTGTACACTTATATGCTCATCTGTATACTCCTATAATCACCTGAATACATCTATGCTCATCTATATACCCCTATAATCACCTGTACACATATATGCTAATCTATATACTCCTATAACCACCTGTACACATCTATGATCATCTATATACTCCTATAATCACCTGTACACATATATGCTCATCTGTATACTCCTATAATCACATGTACACATATATATACTCCTATAACCACCTGTACACTTATATGCTCATCTGTATACTCCTATAATCACCTGAATACATCTATGCTCATCTATATACTCCTATAATCACCTGTACACATCTATGCTCATAAATATACTCCTATAATCTCCTGTACACATCAATGCTCATCTACATACTCCTATAATCATCTGTGCACATCTATGCTCATCTATATACTCCTATAACCACCTGTACACATATATGCTCATCTGTATACTCCTATAATCACATGTACACATCTATATACTCCTATAACCACCTGTACACTTATATGCTCATCTGTATACTCCTATAATCACATGTACACATCTATATACTCCTATAACCACCTGTACACTTATATGCTCATCTGTATACTCCTATGATCACCTGAATACATCTATGCTCATCTATATACTCCTATAATCACCTGTACACATATATGCTAATCTATATACTCCTATAACCACCTGTACACATCTATGATCATCTATATACTCCTATAATCACCTGTACACATATATGCTCATCTGTATACTCCTATAATCACATGTACACATATATATACTCCTATAACCACCTGTACACTTATATGCTCATCTGTATACGCCTATAATCACCTGAATACATCTATGCTCATCTATATACTCCTATAATCACCTGTACACATCTATGCTCATCTATATACTCCTATAATCACCTGTACACATCTATGCTCATCTATATACTCCTATAATCACCTGTACACATCAATGCTCATCTACATACTCCTATAATCATCTGTGCACATCTATGCTCATCTATATACTCCTATAACCACCTGTACACATATATGCTCATCTGTATACTCCTATAATCACATGTACACATCTATATACTCCTATAACCACCTGTACACTTATATGCTCATCTGTATACTCCTATAATCACCTGAATACATCTATGCTCATCTATATACCCCTATAATCACCTGTACACATCTATTCTCATCTGTATTCTCCTCTAATCACCTGTACACATCATTGCTCATCTGTATACTCCTAAAATCACCTCTACACATCTAGGCTCATCTATATACTCCTATAATCACCTGTACACATCTATTCTCATCTGTACACATCTGTGCAAATCTGTATACTTATATAATCTCCTGTACACATCTATATACTCCTATAATCACCTGTACACATCTATGCCAATCTGTATACTCCTATAATCACCCGTACATCTATGGTCATCTATATACTCCTATAATCACATCTACACGTCTATATACGCCTATAATCAACTGTACACATCTATGCTCATCTATATACTCCTAAAATCACCTGTATACATCTATGCTCATATATATACTCCTATAATCACCTGTACACATCTTTATTCATCTGTATACTCCTATAATCACCTGTATACATCTATGCTCATCTATATACTCCTATAGTCACCTGTACACATCAATGCTCATCTGTATACTCCTAAAATTACCTGTACACATCTAGGCTCATCTGTATACTCCTATAATCACCTGTATACATCTAGGCTCATCTATATACTCCTATAATCACCTGTACACATATATGCTAATCTATATACTCCTATAACTACCTGTACACATCTATGATCATCTATATACTCCTATAATCACCTATACACATATATGCTCATCTGTATACTCCTATAATCACATGTACACATATATATACTCCTATAACCACCTGTACACTTATATGCTCATCTGTATACTCCTATAATCACCTGAATACATCTATGCTCATCTATATACTCCTATAATCACCTGTACACATCTATGCTCATCTATATACTCCTATAATCACCTGTACACATCAATGCTCATCTACATACTCCTATAATCATTTGTGCACGTCTATGCTCATCTATATACTCCTATAACCACCTGTACACATATATGCTCATCTGTATACTCCTATAATCACATGTACAAATCTATATACTCCTATAACCACCGGTACACTTATATGCTCATCTGTATACTCCTATAATCACCTGAATACATCTATGCTCATCTATATACCCCTATAATCACCTGTACACATCTATTCTCATCTGTATTCTCCTATAATCACCTGTACACATCTATTCTCATCTGTATTCTCCTATAATCACCTGTACACATCATTGCTCATCTGTATACTCCTAAAATCACCTCTACACATCTAGGCTCATCTATATACTCCTATAATCACCTGTACACATCTATTCTCATCTGTACACATCTGTGCAAATCTGTATACTTATATAATCACCTGTACACATCTATGCCAATCTGTATACTCCTATAATCACCCGTACATCTATGGTCATTTATATACTCCTATAATCACATCTACACGTCTATATACGCCTATAATCAACTGTACACATCTATGCTCATCTATATACTCCTAAAATCACCTGTATACATCTATGCTCATCTAAATACTCCTATAATCACCTGTACACATCTTTATTCATCTGTATACTCCTATAATCGCCTGTATACATCTATGCTCATCTATATACTCCTATAGTCACCTGTACACATCAATGCTCATCTGTATACTCCTAAAATTACCTGTACACATCTAGGCTCATCTGTATACTCCTATAATCACCTGTACACATCTAGGCTCATCTATATACTCCTATAATCACCTGTACACATCTATGCTCATCTATATACTCATATAATCACCTGTACACATCTATGCTAATCTATAAACTCCTATAATCACCTGTACACATATATGCTCATCCGTATACTCCTATAATCACCTGGGGGGGGGGGGTGATCTGACTATTAACAATGAATATATAGTGTATATCTTACTCAGGGGGAATACACAGCCAATGTATGTGTGATGGAATGGTTTTGCTCACTCCTCCCTTCCATCACCCGAGGTGTTATCCATAGCTAATCACATTTACAAAGAGGCGATATTGCAGTCACATCTGTAAACATCTCCACATTCGATACAACAATGTAACAATGGATGCAGCAGACTAGATCGCAGGCAGGGAGCATTTTGGAGGTGGGGATGAGGTATGAGGTATTGCTGCCACATCCATGCACGTGCCTAGTGCCCACTGACCCGAATAATATATGATGCATGATATCACTAATGTGCTCTCCAAGACGCTGGGCTGGTTGATGGGATGGAAGTCAGGTGGTGCATAAGGGGTTAAACAGCAGCGGGTCTGTGGGTGGGTTTGTTATTGGGGAGAGATCTCCCACCCTCCCTCCACTAGTGGAGCCTGTGACACTGCGGAGGAGACAGCTAAGGAGAGAGAATCAGAGGAGCTGTTCTCATTTCAGCACCAAGGACAGCAGCCTGCAGCCCCTCTACATAGCCTGGAGAGACAGAGGTGCCGCCTGCATCCCCCATACCATCATACCTGCCCCTCAGTGTAATACCCCATCCCATATATATACCCCCAGCACTACCTTCTGCATCCCCCTAACATCATACCTGCCCCTCAGTAATACCCCATCACATATATATACCCCCCAGCACTACCTCCTGCATCCCCCATACCATCATATCTGCCCCTCAGTAATACCCCATCCCATATATATACCCCCAGCACTACCTCCTGCTTCCCCCATACCATCATACCTGCCCCTCAGTAATACCCCATCCCATATATATACCCCCAGCACTACCTCCTGCATCCCCCATACCATCATACCTGCCCCTCAGTAATACCCCATCCCATATATATACCCCCAGCACTACCTCCTGCTTCCCCCATACCATCATACCTGCCCCTCAGTAATACCCCATCCCATATATATACCCCCAGCACTACCTCCTGCATCCCCCATACCATCATACCTGCCCCTCAGTAATACCCCATCCCATATATATACCCCCAGCACTACCTCCTGCATCCCTCTAACATCATAACTGCCCCTCAGTAATACCCCATCCCATATATATACCCCCAGCACTACCTCCTGCACCCCCTAACATCATACCTGCCCCTCAGTAATACCCCATCCCATATATATACCCCCAGCACTACCTCCTGCATCCCCCTAACATCATACCTGCCTCTCAGTAATACCCCATCCCATATATATACCCCCAGCACTACCTCCTGCTTCCCCCATACCATCATACCTGCCCCTCAGTAATACCCCATCCCATATATATACCCCCAGCACTACCTCCTGCATCCCCCATACCATCATACCTGCCCCTCAGTAATACCCCATCACATATATATACCCCCAGCACTACCTCCTGCATCCCCCTAACATCATACCTGCCCCTCAGTAATACCCCATCCCATATATATATATATATACCCCCAGCACTACCTCCTGCATCCCCCTAACATCATACCTGCCCCTCAGTAATACCCCATCCCATATATATACCCCCAGCACTACCTCCTGCATCCCCCATACCATCATACCTGCCCCCCAGTAATACCCCATCACATATATATACCCCCAGCACTACCTCCTGCATCCCCCTAACATCATACCTGCCCCTCAGTAATACCCCATCCCATATATATATATACCCCCAGCACTACCTCCTGCATCCCCCTAACATCATACCTGCCCCTCAGTAATACCCCATCCCATATATATACCCCCAGCACTACCTCCTGCATCCCCCATACCATCATACCTGCCCCTCAGTAATACCCCATCCCATATATATACCCCCAGCACTACCTCCTGCATCCCCTAACATCATACCTGCCCCTCAGTAATACCCCATCACATATATATACCCCCAGCACTACCTCCTGCATCCCCCTAACATCATACCTGCCCCTCAGTAATACCCCATCCCATATATATACCCCCAGCACTACCTCCTGCATCCCCCTAACATCATACCTGCCCCTCAGTAATACCCCATCCCATATATATACCCCCAGCACTACCTCCTGCATCCCCCTAACATCATACCTGCCCCTCAGTAATACCCCATCCCATATATATACCCCCCAGCACTACCTCCTGCATCCCCCTAACATCATACCTGCCCCTCAGTAATACCCCATCCCATATATATACCCCCCAGCACTACCTCCTGCATCCCCCTAACATCATACCTGCCCCTCAGTAATACCCCATCCCATATATATACCCCCAGCACTACCTCCTGCATCCCCCTAACATCATACCTGCCCCTCAGTAATACCCCCAGCACTACCTCCTGCATCCCCCATACCATCATACCTGCCCCTCAGTAATACCCCATCCCATATATATACCCCCAGCACTACCTCCTGCATCCCCCTAACATCATACCTGCCCCTCAGTAATACCCCATCACATATATATACCCCCAGCACTACCTCCTGCATCCCCCATAACATCATACCTGCCCCTCAGTAATACCCCCAGCACCATCCCATATATATATACCCCCAGCACTACCTCCTGCATCCCTCTAACATCATACCTGCCCCTCAGTAATACCCCATCCCATATATATACCCCCAGCACTACCTCCTGCATCCCCCTAACATCATACCTGCCCCTCAGTAATACCCCATCCCATATATATACCCCAGCACTACCTCCTGCATCCCCCTAACATCATACCTGCCCCTCAGTAATACCCCCAGCACCATCCCATATATATATACCCCCAGCACTGCCTCCTGCATCCCTCTAACATCATACCTGCCCCTCAGTAATACCCCATCCCATATATATACCCCCAGCACTACCTCCTGCATCCCCCTAACATCATACCTGCCCCTCAGTAATACCCCATCCCATATATATACCCCCAGCACTACCTCCTGCATCCCCCTAACATCATACCTGCCCCTCAGTAATACCCCCAGCACCATCCCATATATATATACCCCCAGCACTGCCTCCTGCATCCCTCTAACATCATACCTGCCCCTCAATACTACCCGCTAACGTCATCCCAAGTATACTCCCAGTACCCAGCACTACTTTCTCAATCCCACCTAGCATCCTACCTGCACCTGAATACTACCCTCCAAAATCAGCCCATATATACTCCTCGCACCCCCCCTCAAATATTTCACCTGCACCTCAATACTACCCCATCAGCCCAAATATACTGCCGCCACTGCCTCCTCCACCCCATCACACCTGCAGCTCAATACTACCTCCCAATACCACCCCAGATATACCCCCAGTACCCCAGCACTGGCTGCTCCCAACCTGTCACTACCTCAGTCACCCCCAATGTAATCTGCTGCAGATCCCATCACTGCCTCATCCCACCCCCCCAAATCCAGTCTGCAGATCCCATCACTGCCTCCATCATACAACCCCCCCCCCCCACCACCACCACCAATCCAGTCTGCAGATCCCATCACTGCCTCCATCATACAACCCCCCCCCACCACCACCAATCCAGTCTGCAGATCCCATCACTGCCTCCACCATCTACCCCCCCCCACCACCAATCCAGTCTGCAGATCCCATCACTGCCTCCACCATCTACCCCCCCCCCCCCACCACCACCAATTCAGTCTGCAGATCCCATCACTGCCTCCTCCACCCCCCAGTACAATCTCTGCACCCCACCACTGCCTCCTCCACCCCCCCACCCCACCCAATATAATCTCTGCCTCCTCCAACAGCCCCCACCCAAAACACAGTCGGAGATCTGGATGCAGCTCAGCAATAACCCAGATCGATCACCTGTTTCCAGAAGGAGGAACCCTATGTAGGAGAGGAGATCGATGCATGGTGTCCGCTCCAGTGAATGATTTGCGCACAGGAGCGGTGATCGCCTCACCTCCCCGACCCCCCCACCTCATCCCAGCAAGTGAAGGGTTCTCCTGGCTGGTGGCATCTCGGCTTCTCTCTGGTGGGAGTTGGGGAGCCCCCCAAAGAAAGGACGTTGGCTCAACCGGGGTGTGCGCAATCCATGGACAAGATGCGCCTATTCCTCCTGGCCGTCTTGTTTTTGTTCTCCTTCGCCAGGGCTGGATGTGACCCCAAAATTGTGAACATCGGGGCGGTTCTGAGCACCAAGAAACATGAGCAGATCTTCAGGGAGGCAGTCAACCAAGCCAACAAGAGGCATGGCACCTGGAAGATACAGCTCAATGCCACCTCAGTCACCCACAGGCCCAATGCCATCCAGATGGCACTGTCAGTATGCGAGGACCTCATCTCCAGCCAAGTAAGTGTGGGCACAGCTGGGCATAGGGTCATCTCCAGTCTTGGCTAAGAGAGCACAGATGGGCATAGGTTTATCTCCTGCCATGTGAATGTGGGTAACTGGGCATAGAGTCATCTCCTGCGGGGTGAATGTGGGCACAGATGGGCATAGGGTCATCTCCAGACAGGTGAATGTGGGCACAGATGGGCATAGGGCCATCTCCAGCCAAGTGAATGTGGGCACAGATGGGCATAGGGTCATCTCCAGCCAAGTGAATGTGGGCACAG